>NC_133474.1:22028846-22075517 GCF_025370935.1 Choristoneura fumiferana | reverse complement strand
TCGCATTTGTAACGGTTGAACTATTATTCAGTGCGCATATCATCTTTCAATTTCAAAATTTCAAAATTTCAAAATTGCCGAATTTCAAAATTATTTTTTAGTTCTAAAGGATATATCTTACTTCCGAGGTGGTCCCATTGACACCAATTCAGGATCTGATGATGGGATCTTTGAGGAATCGAGGGCAACCCTCGAATTTTTTAAAGCACATCTATAGCGATTTTGGCATTTTAACATCAAGACAAGTATTTACATACAGAAAGTGTCATTTGGTGAACTGGATGCCCTGATAAAGAAGACCGTAGGTACCGGTACTCTGTTATAAAATGATATAACTATGCTCTGTTTCAGCTTAATGGAATCGTTGTGAGATGCACTTTGGCTACAAATCACTTGAACCTTGAAAATATTTTTCAACTAGTTTGAAGTCGGTGCCTCAACACGAGCCAGTAGGAGTGATTGAAGCCCAACATAGAGTATGTAGGTGAGGTAGACGACTATAGTTTCACTTCTGTTGGCTCGTGCTGAGGCACCGACTTCAAACTAGTAGAAAATTATTTTCAAGGATTTGAAGTCGGTTCCATTTTTTGTTTTTTTTTTTTACGAACAGTATAATTCTTGACTATTTACTACTAAAGGCATATTAAGCCATGATATGGCGACTTCAAGCTGATAGCGCTCCCTCCGTGACCCAATGAATGGCCTAGTTTCCCGCGAGCACGTAGCAAATAATCGAAGATTTCACAGATCTAAGCCTCTATAATACGAGTCAGTAGTGAAACGGACAATGGAATACTAGCCACTGCCTGCGGTTTTGCTCGCGTGGCGTTATATCTTTCAACAGGGTATTTAACATCATTAACCAATACGTACGTAATAACAGTTCAGTGTTACCATACATTATCGTCTTTAGGAGGAAAAAGTACAATATCTCAAAAACGGCTAAACCGATTTTGATGTAACATGTCTAAGGAACATCGCTAGAAAACCTGGTTTCAAATAAAAAAAACGCATTCTAATTGGTCCATCCGTTTAAGAGCTACGCTGCCACAGACAGACACACAGAGTCACTTAGCGGTCAAACTTATAACACCCCTCTTTTTGCGTCAGGGGTTAAAAATGTATATAGAGTGATTGCTTTTGACAGCTCATAAATAATATGTCAATCGATAGAGGGTATCAAATAGGTGAAGATCATAAAGTTGGATCAGGTTAAATATTGATTCATCATCATCATCATCTCAGCCGTAGGAAGTCCACTGTTGGACATAGGCCTCCCCCACAGACCTCCAGTTGCTTCGGTTGGCAGCGGCCTGCATCCACCGTGAACTGTTGCTTTAACCAGGTCATCCGTCCATCTTGTTGGTGGACGTCCTACGCTGCGCTTGCCGATCCGCGGCCTCCACTCGAGAACTTTTCGGCCCCAACGGCCATCCGCTCTCCGTGCTATATGGCCCGCCCATTGCCACTTCAACGAGCTAATTCGTTGCCTATGTCGGTGACCCTTGTTCTTCTACATCTAAATATTGATTACTTAACACAAAACAACTGACTAGAAAAGTTTCGTTGCAATATGTACAATGCAATCATCATCATCATCAGCCGGAAGACGTCCACTGCTGAACAAAGGCCCTCAGAACGCCACAATGAATGACAACTGGCCACTTGCATCTACCGGTTGCTCGCAACTCTCACGATGTCGTCTGCCCGTCTAGTGGGAGGCCTGCCAATGCCTCGTCTTCCGGTTCGTGGTCGCCACTCGAGGACAAATGGTATGATGGTTTTCGTGACACAGCGGAAATACTTTCATGCTGCCCGAAGGAGCGTTATTTTATGTCATTTTTATTTTTATTCTACCTTTGTATTTTTGTTTTTGCTAATTTTCATAGTTAAGATATTTGTATGATATATAGGCCGTAGAGAAGCCTAAAAAAATAGGCATTACACACATATGCTGTAAGACAACATAACCCTCCTTGGGGCAGTCGTGTAAAAAACCATAACTAGCTTTGTCTTCCAACTCGTACATACAGGGTGATCGATGTACGCCGCGATATTTACGAGTGCGTGGAGGGTAAGGTAAGGCGGGTAATTCGGGTAATTTCCTCACGGAAGCAAAAGGCATGTAGCCGGAGCACGAGCGCCGTCACGCGACTGCGTACGATTCGGTTTAGGGTTCTCTACACGATGATAATTGCTGTTGGTAATAATGGTAAAGTATCCTAGAAACGATTATATATATAATATAATATATAGTTTTTTCTTTTCCCGCAATAATTACGCGTTCGGTTACGTGGGTGCACACTCACCGGGGTTCAGCTGAAACCAGCGCTGCAGCTCTGGTTACAGGGCTACGGCACATGCTGAGCTGAGTCCTTTTGGCATCACATTACAGCACAATATCTCTTATTTTCCTCTCTTCTCCTATTTATGTTTTTACTGTTTTTGTTGTGATGTAGTGTGTTTTTCTTGTCAATAAATGTTGTGAGTTTGAGTTTGAAACATTTTTTTTGCAGGAGTTAAAACGATATGAGATTATACAAGTACTAACTTGATAGATTCCTTCTGATACCAAGTAAATTTTGTATGGATAATTTAAAAGCAAGTATCAAGTAGTATCGGTCAAAAATACTCGTGCTGTCATAAGGTCGCAGGTGAGCAAAGAAATTCTTTTAATTCAAAAATACTCGTATCGTATCAGTCGGTATTCTTATAATTATACCTACCCAAGAACAAAGTACTGCATGTATTATTTGTTTGATCGACAAAAGGAAAAATACGTTTCCAATATTATTATATACTTAGACGAGCGGATGGCCAAGTGGTTAGAGAACCTGACTATGAAGCTTGAGGTCTCGGGTTCGATTCCCGGCCGGGGCAGATATTTGTATGAATAATACGAATCTTTGCTCTCGGGTCTTGGATGTTTTAAGTATGTATTTATCTATATAAGTATGTTTATCCGTTGCCTGGTATCCATAATACAAGCTTTGCTTAGTTTGGGACTAGGTCAATTGGTGTCAAGTGTCCCATGATGTTTATTATTTATTTATTATTATTTCAAACAACAAAATTTTTCAAATTCAATTTTTTTTTACCCAGGGAACTACCCAATTGCGGGTAGATAGTCGAATGTTAATCTAACCGTGAATCATTAAAAACGATTTCCAATATAAAGTATCGTCGGGCGAAATTTAAACATCACCCGAAACTTTGCCCGAGTGACAGACAGGGGTAACCGACCAAATTATACATTCAGGAGTTGGGCACAATTACAACAGTCCGCACGCCACCATTCTGCGTGATTGCCCGAACGCCGTAATTGCCATTCCTATTGCAATTATTATATGTAATCGAGAAACTAGATTAATTTCATGTTTTAGGGTACCGTGGAATGTTGTCTGAATCCTCTAACACACCGGGAAAATTTAAGCACCCGCGTAATTTTTCTAAGTTTCTTTACAATCACATATCTCTAATAACAGTTATTAAATTACCTAGACTTTGTATGTCTGTATGTATGTGTCATGTATGTCATCATCGTCATGGGCGTCTGACAGGTGCGACCATGGAGAGCCATTTTGGAAATACGCGTATGTTAGTCACGTAACACTACAACTGTAACGCAAACCTGATACAGCTTTAATCTCATGTCAAGATTTACCGACAAATCTACAACTAAATGTCGACTAGGAAAAATAGTTCTTGTTTCACAACATAATTGTCATTAAATTTTGATACAAATAATAGATTGTCGCTCGACAAATGTCACTGACAATTGTCACGTTGGTGAAATAAGGCTCTTGCTTCGGTTGGAAGAGGCCTGCACCAACTGTGAACCCGCGGCATTAACCACGTTGCTTTACATCCTACGCTGCGCTTGCCGAGTATAGATCTTGTATGTAAGTTTAGTGTGTATGTGTGTGTGTGTGCGTATCTATCTGCGAAGTCACTACTTCTAGAATAATTATGTAAGTGCTAGCTTTTGCCCGCGGCTTCGGCCGCGTGGACTTTGGTTATCGCGCGCTGTTCTTTCCGCTGTTTCCGGGATAAAAAGTAGCCTATGTCACTCTCTGGCCCATAAACTATCTCTATGCCAAAAATCACGTCGATCCGTCGCTCCGTTTTGACGGGAATGACGGACAAATATACAAACACACACACTTTCTCATTTATAATATTAGTATGGAGTATGGATTTTGATGTCATAGCAATTTGTTTAATAACAAGTCTCTTCAAGTTGCCGGTGTCCAAATAATGTTCCGCAAAGTACTGAACCCTCCTCATTCCAAACTCAAGGTCAGATCAGATCTACGTACTACATGGCTACACAACCATTCCTGGCCCATAGGCCTATCTGATAGCCCGTAAATATGCCCAAACCCATACCGACGCGCTCATTAGCCCAGGTGTAACTTGCGGGTTATGTTACGGATTTTATTTGTCAATTGACCTGACGTTTACTGCGGTATTTTATACTGGACTTATGAAAAAAATCCAAAGTTAAACATGAAGTGGAACCTACTGCCTATTGTAGTACTCATTTATAGTAATTAACAGCTATAAGTAATTAATCAAGCAGCAGTTTTAAAAAAATATTGAATATCTAGGAGCATAAAAGGTCCAAAAGTGTGTTACCTAATGAAATGTGTTTTAACTTTTTTTGTCAGAAGCCGTTTAAAAGAAAACTTTTTTGTTTTGTTTTCGCAGTAATAAACGCGTGAGTAATCATTACTGAATGATCTTTTGGGCTATTTCCAAAGCACATTTTAACTTGTAAATAAATGTGCTTCAAGTATTTTTTCTCAAAAAATTACCAATATAAAATAAATAAACAAAAAAATATAAACAAAACAAAAACTTAAAAAAATTAAGAAATTGTTTTAGTCAAATTATTCTTCAGCGATAAAATAAACCACATCCTTAATAAAAAGGGAGATAAACAAGGAAACATTTCATCCAACTTTGCGTATGGCCTACGGTACTTCACAGTAGACATACAAGAGACTCGAGTCATGGTATAATCGGACCCCTCGGAGAACCTAACCTTTTCTACGGCCTTAGCCCACTGATAGCTGATAACACTATCGGGGGCTATATTTAGGCGAGCGCGGAACTGGCCAACACCTTGATGATAGCATATAACGCTATAAACCAAGGCTGATCAATAGTTTTTCCAGGTGGCCAATTTTTTTAAAGTCTGTAGCGGCGCCGTACCACTACTTTCAGAGGTAAATAGATACCTAAGTAAAAAAAATTGACATGCTTTTAGCCGGACGCGTTGGTGGGCAAATTCTAAATGCCTTGGCGGGCCAATTGATGGTCCGCGAGCCTGGGTTTGTTTATGCTACAAAAGTGCTGAATCAATAATGCAGATAGCGGCGGCATTAATAGTCACCAGTGTTAAAAGAACCTGATTAAGTTAGGAAATAATTTGGCCCACTATGCCAGGCGGGTCATTCATAGAAGCTAGGTGGGACATAGCTTGAGTATAGCTGATTTAAGATGTAATTAATCAGAGTCGTATCTTTTCATCATAATAGTTAGACACACTTGGAATTTTCACAGAATGTGTAACAACAAATATAAAAGTTTTTGATAAACACCCGACTGTCTTAAAAAATACTAAAAAGAAGAAAACAAGTCTAGTGGGCTAGAACTTTGTTAAGTAGCTAACTTAAAGTTCAACAGTCGGGACCCATTAGGTAAGAATTTTTGAGCGTCACGATTTAAATGGGTCCCGACTGTTGAACTTTAAGTTAGCTACTTAACAAAGTTCTAGCCACTAGACTTGTGTTCTTCCTTTTAGTATTTTTTAAGACAGCCGGGTTTTTTGATTTTTTAAATTTATTGTTTTTCTATCACACTTTTCTGTGAAATGGTATATTAAAACGGTTATAACCCATTTATTTTTAGAATGGGCTAATTATTAGCTTTCATTTGATACCCCACTCGATAGGTGTGAATAAAAATCATTTTTGAAAACTTACATCAAGGAGCCAAAAATCCGCCATTTTGATTTGTTAAGAATTTCATGTACCCAGTGTCACTCGCGTCATTAAGACGAATCCAATGACGTATCATTTATCAAAATCGGTTCAGCCGTTGAGTTAACGAGAGGACATAGGAATAGACATACATACATATATACATACGTGTCAAACACATAACCCTCCTTCTTCGCAGTCGGGTAATAAATAAATTTTGAATAAAAGTTTTTTTTGCTGACTGTACTTTTTGTCGACTTTACTTGCATTGTCACCTAAACTACATTTGCATACCAAACAAGTCGAAGCCATTAACCGTTGAAGAGTTCCGTCCTACAGAGACGATCCTGGCCGGACTACCAGGATATACTGTCATGCAATTTACATAAGTATGCCAAATTTCAAGCGAATCCGACTACTGGAAGTTGGTCTAATTTTACTACAGACAGACAACGGGACAGGTGAAACTAAAAGCTTGTAAAAATAAATGGCGCTTTTTGCTCTCATCGATACGGCTCTTCCATGTAAATACATATGTGAGGTCGACTGGCTCTTGATCGGGTTCTTAGGGTTCCGTACCCAAAGGGTGCCAACGGAGCCCTATTACTGGGACTCCGCTGTCTGTCTGTCTGTCTGTTCGTCCGTCCGTCCGTCTGTCACAGGGCTCTATCTCTTGAGCCGAGCCGTAACAGCTAGAGACTTGAAATTTTCACAGATTATGTATTTACTCTGTGTCAACAGAATAACATAGATATTTAAGGGCGGCTCTCTGGAACAAACGTGATTTTTTTGCGATTTTAATAACGGCAACAGGTAGACTAGTCGCTTGAAATATTCACAGAATATTTACTTGTATAATCAATTTAAAAATAAATAATTGAATTAAAATATTTAATTTAATTCATTTGCGGTGAAGGAAAACATCGTGAGGAAACCTGCACAAACCTGCGAAGCAATTCAATGGTGCGTGTGAAGTTCCCAATCCGCACTGGGCCCGCGTGGGAACTACGGCCCAAGCCCTCTTGTTCTGAGAGGAGTCCTGTGCCCAGCAGTGGGACGTATATAGGCTGGGATGATGATGATGGATGATTTAATTTAAGGGGGGCTCCCATACAACAAACTTGAGTTTTTGCCGTTTTTTGTTATGTCTAATGTTGTTTATAATGGTACGGAACCCTTCGTGCACCAGTCCGACTCGCACTTGGCCGTTTTTTTTTTAATACACACAAAATGCCTAGGTACGCAAGAAAAGGACAATTTTCAACCATCTTAATATTTTTCATTACTGATTGTTTATTTTCTTAGCATGGTGTTATAGCCACGGCCACAAAGCCGTCAGGCTCTATGAGAGATTTGAAGGCTTATTTACGACTATGGATACAAATTGTCGTGTTTACGCGTCGGGACAAACAAGCCGTAAAACTATCCTGTTTTATCGAAAATACAAACTGAAATATAGATGCACAGAAAAACCAGAAAAATAAGACCAGCGCTGGGAATCGAACCCAGGTCCTCGGCATTCCGTGCCGTGTGCCACCGCTACACCACCGCTGGACAACGATACAGACACGAATTTCTCCTATGCACCTCATATCTCAGCTTATGTTGTTTGTTATTTAGCCACTTAAGCAGCGACACTAGCGACATCTATGCCGTAGCCCTCATCGAGAAAGTTTTCGGCACTCCATCGGAACTAACCGCTCACCCGGACAAGAGATATCGTTATTAAGCAATCAAATTAAGATTGGTTTTTTGGAATCTTTTTGTATTTTTTTATTTCAATTCCAAATTTTTGTTACTTTTACGGTCATCCCGTAAAACCTATATAACATATTATAGATATAGGTTGGGGGGGTGATATAGGTTTTACGGAATGACCGTAAAAGTAACAAAAATTTGGAATTGAAATAAAAAATACAAAAAGATTCCAAAAAAACAATCTTTATCCTGTTTTATTCACTTGTATCTATCTTACTAGCCAGAGATGGCTGCTGATTGCGGTTGAATTTCTTGATTTATGTATTACCTGCTTAAACTTAGCCGTGGTGGCCTCTGAAGCAGAGGATCGTGGTTCAAACCCAGGCTCGCACCTCTGAGTTTTCCAAAATTCATGTATGAAATTACAATTGAAATTTGCCACGATCTTTACGGTAAAGGAAAACATTGTGAGGAACCCCGTACAAACTTGAGAAGCAATTCAATGGTGTTGAGGTTTCCAATGAGCACTGGCCTTATCTTATTGGTCGTATCATTTTGATTAACCTCTTTAAATAGCTCAGCACTTTGATCTCCCTCTGAAACATTTGTACATATCTATAGCTATAAAAGAGTTATACCTAACTCACTTACTAATGCTACAGAGTAGTCCGTTTAGTACGACATCGCATTTAACAACCAACCGTTTATAGCGACGTAAGTAGGCATATGCCTATGTAGGCTTCACATCATTATTTGTTTGTTCTTGTATTCTTTATAATTTTGTAAATGTGTTTTCTCTTTTTTGTCATGATGTGTTGGCTGAATAAACATATTTCTATTCTATTCTATTCTATGTTTGGTTTTAATATGAGCCACCATCAAAGTTCATCTGTTCGTTTAGTACGGCGTCCGGTTAATAGGAGTACGACGTAATATCACCGGTCATTTGGCCGTCGTTATAACCGGAATCTACTATAGTATGTATAAAACAGTTACAAGTCACTTACTAATGCTAGTATGTATATAGTAAAGGCCTGCAATTTAAGCACTTAATCGAATGCACAAACCCCAGCGGCAAGTGGTGGATGGTACCAGTAAATGAGTCATAACAGCCTTTCGTGGTGATTCACTCGCGCATTCAGGTACATTATACATGTACTTTTCCACGTGTCCTCGTTATCCTGTTATACTCACAGAGTTAGGACGCAAGTCAAGGACAGTGCCCTTCGCCCAATGTTACATGGATTTTTGTTGGTGCTGTTCTATGACCATTGATTAAGGACTGAAAATGGGTATATTTTAAGCTAATGTTTACCCATAGCCATACATGAGACACCTGGTTCGGGTCGTTTAGTATATGAGACACTAGACTATACCCGCGGTTTTGCACGCGTAAATCATTTAGAACGAGCAGTTTAACTGAAATTCAGGGATTTTACTAAATTCCAATTTGAATTCTCAAAAGTTACATCGTGGATTTCATTAAAATTGTATATAAAACCCCTGGGCCAAGTAATAATAGTAGTACCTAGTAGTAATTGTTCAGAAACAAGATCTCTCCTAAGTCTCTACACTCTTGACAGAGTAGTCATGACAATTTTCTTGGAAAAATAGTGTGGTGCGTTCCACACCACACGGAGTTCGTAGTTGGCAATAGAGAGCGCTGCTGCCCACTCGCACATTGGATCCCTTAGTTAGTCGCCTCTTATGACACCCACAGGAAGAGATAGGTCTTTCGTATTCCAAAACCGGACACAGCACGGCCGAAACAAGATAAAAGTACCTGAAAAACATTTCTGAATTCCAGTCAAAATTATTACAGATTGTGAATTTAAGGAATTACAAAAGCACTATTTGCTTGTGTATCAAATACCAGATGGTAACATATGAAACACAAACTAAAATACAACCAGTCTTACATCAACCACAACACAAGTACCCCAACTACCTACAGGACACTATCGTATTTTTCCTGCACACCTCCACTGATTCGGGGTGGAACAAGTCAGCTTCATTACATGGCATTGCGTCCCCCCAGCGAGGGGGGGCGGTGCGTCAAAGAGGCACGTACGGGGAGGGGGTGTGAACTAAGTGAACTTCTATTTCCTACAAAACTATTTATACTGCGGGCGGAAATAGACGAATATATATTATCTTTAGAGTTACAGCTGCGTATAAACTCGGCTGAATACGTAACGCGCAAAGTTCTGGGAATTAGCAGACCCGGACATATTACTGTTAAATTAATGTATTAAGGCTATTTTTAGCAAATTCCTTAACATTTGCTGCCAATTGTTTACAGTCATCAGCATTAATATCTGCCACAGCGGAGCGTGCAAAAATATCTGACACGTCCTACCGACACTAGAAATAAAGTCGTATCAGATATGAATGCACGCTTTGCTGTATCAGATATTAGTGCAGGTACTGTACTTTTGTTGTTCTGACAAGGTAAATAAATGAAACTATTAAAACATTTTTTTCTAAAAAGAATATTTTATCGAAAATACAAACTGAAATATAGATGCATAGAAAAACCAAAAAAATAAGACCAGCGCTGGGAATCGAACCTAGGTCCTCGGCATTCCGTGCCGCGTGCTATACCACATAGCTTGTTTGTTTTCTTATTTAGTCACTTAAGCAGCGACACTAGCGACATCTATGCTGTAGCCCTCATCGAGAAACTTTCAGCACACCATTGGAACTAACCGCTCACCCGGACAAGAGATGTCGTCATTAAGCAATCAAATTAAGATTGTTTTTTTGGAATCTTTTAGCAATACAAAAAATTCAAAAAAAAACAATCTTAAGAATATTTTACTACGTACTCACTGTTCTGTATTTATCGCTACCAAAAGACCCCGGATCTAAAGTATGGAAAATGTGGTTTCAGTTAATATGTTATAGATTTCAAAGTCTCGCACAAAAGTATCTAAAAAACTATAATAAACTCTGAAAGGGCCCCGGAAACAGAGACTTTTGATCAGGACTTTGAAATCTATAACATATCAAAATCTCAGGATATTTACCTGAAACCACATTTTCCATACTTTAGGTCCGGGGTCCTTTCAAGTGAGTAAATAAAGCCTTTTAAGATTTGACTTTAGCAAACATACATATAAACAACCTTACGTTTCAAATGTTAAAATACATTGCAAGAAAAACAAATAGGATGTTTTGTCCTTTAAATAAGTTGGTCATTGTTCTCATAGATGGCGCTGGCTTGTTTGAAACACGCTACCAGTTTACTTATTAACTTGTTTTATTTTAGTTGTAAGTGTTACCACTACCTAAGCTATTCTCATTTTTGAGATGTATCTTCATGAATTACCAGTGAGGATACGTTGATTATGATTTCAAATTATAGATAGAGTCACTTAAGGTTACTATAGTTAAATAAAAACTTATAGAAAATCTTAGATATTAGTTAAATAGATATTAGTTATATTGCGGCTCTCGATTGACCATTTGTAACTTGCACGATTTTTCTTGCACGTATAAACTGCGTGTTTTAGGTACAGTCACCAGCACCAATATCTGACACAACAAGCGTGCATAAATATTTGATACGACTCTATTTCTAAGGCCGGAAGGACGTGTCAGATATTTTTGCACGCTCCAGATATTAATGCTGGTGACTGTACCAACGAAACGGTGCAAGTTCAGGCGCCGCACGGACGCAACTGTGGTCCAATTTTAGGCATCACTCCTGTGAATATACCGGGACATTAAGTATTCAATTCAATTCTTCTTTTTTCACCTTCTTCCCCGTACATAATCATCTCGCATAACCAGCACTGTTAGGGGCAATATTATTTTCGAAATTCATTACGTCCTGGCCCTTTACTACGAAATACAAAATTCGAACTTCGTGTCTTACCGTCCCGCTGACGCTTATCTTATTTAATGTAAGAGTGAGAGGGACGGTACGATACGAACTTCGATTTTCGAATTTCGCGTCGCTCGCTTGGCTCGCGCATTGGAAACATCAAAGAGATTTCAGTCGTTGGTAACTTTTACTGACAATTTGGATTTCTAAAATTTGGTACCTACTACGATGAGCATGAGTGTGAGATACAATTTGACTATAAAAAATACTTAATAACTTCGTACGGTGAGCGAGATACGGATCTTTTTCCAGGCATTCCAACCAGCTAACTTTTTGAGCTCCACCTTAAAACGTATATATATAGAATCGAGGTCAAAGATATGTTTACACATTAGGTACTACCTTGTCACTGTCACTTTATTTATATTTAAGTTTGTACTTTTATGTAAAATTGTCAGAAAGCAGTGACAATGTGCTAAAGTGTAAAAATATAGTTTACGTCGACTCTACATCTAAAAATTCGTTAACAATAGTAGTAATCACAAAAAATACATTCCACCAAATCCACCACAATTTCCCTAACATCGCAAAACTACCAGCGTCATTTTGTCAATTTTAATATGCCCTCTAATAAAGTGCTTGCAAGGAGACATTTGTCACTGGCGACAGTCTCCGTGATGGACGGGGGTGGGGGGCGCCAGGGGGCCCCCCCCCCCCCCCGAGATTATTGCGCCGTAATGTATTGTGGGGTCACTAGTGCTCGCGGGTTAATGCTCGGATTTAGGATGCCTAAAGAACCCTTAAGTAGTTTTATGGGCTTGTGATAGCTAACTGATGGGCTTCAGATGGCCACGGGATCTTTTTATACCTTTTTTTTTCTTTTAGACTTTTTGGAAAAATAATCTTGTCATGTTGAAATGGAAGTTTTACTTCCAAGGCTAGCCTTTGCCCGCGGCTTCGCCCGCGTGGAATTCCGATATTGCGCGGTGTTCCCTCGGGAACTGTGCATTTCTCCGGGATAAAAAGTAGCCTATGTCACTCTCTAGCCCATAAACTACCTCTATGCCAAAAATCACGTCGATCCGTCGCGCCTTTATGACGCGAAATAGACGGACAAATATACAAACACACACTTTCGCATTTATAATTAGTATGGATTACAAGTCAAAAATGGGTAAACGTGTTGCATCTTTTTTTTATCGAACGGCTGGCAAACGAGCAGGCGGGTCACCTGATGGTAAGTGATCACGGCAGCCCATGGACACCTACAGCATTATTAGGACTGCTTACCATCGCGCTTGATTGTGGTCAAACTCAAGCCTGTTTCTGTATTCGAGTCGGACCCAAGAAATATGTATGTCCGTCCTGCTCATTTCAAACGCAATCTGGTAAAGGCAGACAACATCAGTATATGTCTAGGTAGGTACGCTCCGCCTGGCACAAGCCTGTCATTGATGGGAGGGAGGAATCATTAATTTTATCCTACAACTTTCAGTCACATAAATCTCATTATGTAGGTACAGAGTGTTTGGTAAAATAACGAATCCTCCTTTGTATTTTACGTATAAACATTCGCAACAGCTTCTTGAAAAACTAAGTTAGCGCCATCTGTCTTCTTTTATGATATTTAAGTCCGCTTTTGTATGAATTGAAAAATTAATAATTAAACGCAAAACTACAAAAAAGTCTACATTTTAAAGACCAGTAAGTATAGGTACCTACGTCAAGTATATTTAACCTGTTAAAAAAATACCATCTGAAAAAGAAACATTTTATTAGGCACTACTTCTTTACCACACATTTAAATTATTTTCATACTATAAAAACTACATTTTAACCAACTTAAAAAAAAAGATTTTTATAAAAATCTAAATAACTCCGTCTTACCCCAGTAAATTAACACTAGCAAAGCGCCAATCATTATAACTTCAACAAAAACACATTAAAAACACCATAATCCCCCACCCACCCCACACCCGACCAAATCGTAAGCACAACGCAAGTAAAGCTACAAATAAGTAAAGTGCGCCGCACACTAACGATTTCATTGCACCCCCCCGTAATGCGCGGCGCACAGCGCAGTTAGCGATTACCGTACAACTATCATTACCACTATTGATTCCTAATCCGCACTTCCGGTTACGCAACGCGGGCCGGACCGGCTGACGGATTGGCCGGCGCCGGTTTTACAGCCTTTGTTTTTGTAAGATGCCGAAATAGAGCAAGTTGTGCTGGGCTTGTTTTAACTTGAAGTGTTTTGTATTATACCTTACTCGTAATGGCTTCATGCCAGATTTCGTTGGTAATAATGAAGTTTGTGAAAATTAAAGAAACGAAAAAAAGAAAAAAATATGCCATGAAACCAAACAAACAAAAAAAATATGTAAAAATAAACAATATATTTTATTAAATTTGTGACAATAGCACTTTTAGTGGCTTTGTGTTGAAGGCACTTTCGACGATAAAAGTATCCACCTAACTACCATCTAGGTACCTACAGTGTCTATTTTTTTAAATCTATTTCCTATTTATCAGCTGCCAAACTATCTAGCTGACGGACTGAATAGATTTTTTAACTCATGAAACTACCCAATTAGTTTTCTTTTTAAGTAAGAAAAATTTAAGTAAAAAAAGAGACTTTTTTAAAAGATGATTATAAATGAAATAATAACTGGCAAAGTCGGATACAACACTTAACTAGGTATAAATTGGAAATAAACATTACGATTAATCCAAATAAAATAGTAAACATAAACATTATAGCAAGAAAAGTCGTGCAAGTAGCTCTACATTGCGTCGCTTGCTTGACCATTTCAATTTTGTTGGCCTAACGACCACGCAATGTAAATCAACTTTTTCTTGCAAGTCTAAACTGGACTGTATTTAAACAGTCTACTATTTATGTCGGACGCAGAATCAGACGCAGCTTGCCCTGACACTTATCAAGTGTCCGAGACGCTGGGTCCAAACGTAACTTCCGAAATATATTGTAGCAGGTACTCTATTTTTTATTAGGGTCCTCTACCAAAAGGCAAAAAACTCTGTTACGCAAAACGCAAATGGCTCTTTTACATATAACTTTTTTATACTACCACCGCTTTCGGAAAGACCATCATTGGAAGACTTCATAGTCCATCCGTCTGTCCGTCGATCGTCAAAAGAGAGGTACACACTTGGAGGTAACTTTAAATAAATAGCTATTAATTATTAAGAGATATGGGCTTTTGAAACAGTTAAATTAAGCTTCAATTTACGTGAACCAAAGATGCAACCTTTTTCAATGTATTTAAACCAATTGGAATGGGAATTAAAACCTTTACGTTACCTTTTCGTTGACACAGAATAATGAATTAATGAAATGTCAAGTGAATTTTGCCTACATTTAATTTTGTACGGAACCCTCAGTCGGAGTGCTCGAGTCTGACTCGCACTTGTACGGTTTTAACTGAACAATACCTATTTGAAAGAGTGCGCATAGTCCTAGAAATATGTAGTATCATATTTATTCGGTTAAATTTATATAAATGACAACCAATAAGAGCTCTACATTTTGTTACGTTATTTTTAAAGTTACATTAAAATTGAAATTTTATCTAATTGGAAATTTAGAAAGAAAACAGCCGGGCATTAAATCAACACTTAGCAATCTATATTCCGTAGATAGGTAGTAATGCTAAATTAATGCTTCATAAATAGATATACAAAAACATCACGCAATGGCCACTAATAAATCGATCATCAATAATACATGTATCCTCATTAAACAGCAGTTTAAAGTTTCATAAATTCGCAATCAGTGCGTTGTCTTAGCATGACCGCGTGCGGCGTGCACGCGTCCGACACCGTGCCGGGCGCGCGTCCGGCGTCCGGCGGCGTCCGGCGGCGTCCGGCGACCGTGGGCGGGCTGTGGGCGTGCAGCCTGCACCGCCCCGCGCCGCCCGCGCCCCACGCTGTTTATTCTCAGCCTAGCGGGGCGACAGTCGTCCGCGTGCCGCGAGACGAGACGCACGCGCGTACCCGTACACGGTCCGACACAGCGGTGCATTACAACCGGACATTCAAAAAAAAGTAATTGTGATTTTTCGTACGTTTCATTTTGTAATGGTAAATTATTGATGGTGGTGCGGAGGGTGCGGGGGAGGGAAGTGCATTTCCCGGGTGCAAGGCGCAGGCGGCCGGCGCGGGGGCGGGGTGCAACGATGATGGACATCGTATTGATTTCTATCTGCCCGCGCCTCCCTTATTGTGGTGCAGCCATCGATCGCTGCACCGGCCGAGACTTAAGCCCAGCCGCATCTCGCGTGTGCTAGGTACTTAGCACTATGTTTTACATTACGTCACTCGGATGCAAGTACCGAGAGTTATTCTTATGCACCGCGGATAATAATTGAATATTAATCGGTAGTTGAATTACGTATGTGTTAATTTGACAATTAAAAATTGATTTAGACCGAGTATTGGGACAATTATTAATTCTTATTTGCTTTTGTTTTCGAGAGCATTACGGACGTGCGAATAAGTTTGTTTTGACGTTTTTATTTATTACGTGGGAATATTTCGGTGATTCCAAATAAAAAATAGGGATAAAGCTTTGCGCTGGATCGTCAATGAGAATCCACCTGCCTTCGCACCCTCTTCCGCAATAAAAACACCCGTAAAACGTACCCATAACCATAAAAACACTGAAAAAAACAATCATCTTAAAACTTCAAAGCCCCGCACATATCAATAAAGTTTTCGTTTTCGATATATTCGGGAAAGAATACGACACTTGCTATCTGGTTACGCAAAATAGTGCGCACAACTTTTTCGAAAGCATCGAAAACAAAAACTGCGTATCATGGCCAGTGTTTAACGAATACGCAACCTTTTTCCAGCATCGCAAACGGAAAACAAAACAGGATCACTAGTTAAGAAAACCGCAAGCTTTAAAAAGAGAAGCAATTTATATTTTCAAAAAAGGAACTGGGATTTGCACGGAGCGCAGAAAAATTGAGAGAAGCCTACAACTAATTTGTTAGTTGGATTTGTTTGGGATACGGGAGCACTGAAGGTGTGAAAGTGGCGACGCTGTTGGCGCGCGCGGAATGCGCGGGAGTGGAGTTTAGCGCGCGAGCACGCCCCGACTCCGCCGTGCCGCCCTCCGAACTGCCGGCCATGGCGACCGAGACTGGTAAGTGCGTTTTAAACTTTTTTTAAATAAAGTGAGTGTACTTACAGGCAGGTGTAGGTAGGTATAGCTAAATTCAATTATATCTTTATTATTAATTAATTTTAATTTAATTACTACCAGCAAATACAAAAATCGATAAACTGTACACAGTAAGCACAATTTTCATATTTCAAAGAGCACGTAATTACTAAATATAATAATGTACTTAATGTACTGACTAAAAGTAATTTATCAAGTTTACTACTAATTTAGCAAATGAGCGTCGTCTGAGGCACGGACTGCACAATGCAGACACCGGAAGTGCTACGCGCGCTACGTAGCGCCGGGGAATGGGTTCCGGTGAAAATGTCAGCGAAACAAGCAAGCTTCTAACACACGCTAAATTAATATTATGGCGATGAAAAAACTTTAATAACTTAGACAGTGTAGTATTTTAAAGATGAAATAATATAAGACCTAACTAGGTACTTAAAAAAACAGTACAATACCATACCATCATCCCAGCCTATATACGTCCCACTGCTGGGCACAGGCCTCCTCTCAGAACAAGAGGGCTTGGGCCATAGTTCCCACGCGGGCCCAGTGCGGATTGGGAACTTCACACACACCATTGAATTGCTTCGCAGGTTTGTGCAGGTTTCCTCACGATGTTTTCCTTCACCGCAAAGCTCGTGGTGGATTTCAAATATAATTCCGCACATGAATTTCGAAAAACTCAGAGGTGCGAGCCGGGGTTTGAACCCACGACCCTCTGCTTGAGAGGCGATAGGTCAAACCACTAGGCCACCACGGCTTCCAATCAACAACCAAACAAACAATACCATAAAATAACTCTTTAACATCAACATATAGTAAGAAGTACAAAAAACACAGATATAAAGAGAAATACTTTGCAGTACTTAATTGTAAAAAAAAATTGAAATGTTTTTGAAATAGGTATGATATATACTTAACAATCATCGATGTTTCTAAAACGACAATTTATTTTCTAGGAACCCATTACAAGCTTTAAACTTGTCAACCCTCAGCTCTTCACAAATGCAATATTTATGCACTCCCCGAAACAAATGCAAATTAAAAAAAGCTCGCGATCCTTATTCAAATGGCGAGCCCCGAAATGTCGACCCCCGCATTTACGCTATACTCAATTGTTTACTAACAGAATGTATACGTTCGTCATACGCACGGGACATGAGTTCGTTGATATTCACCCCCACCTCCCTCCCCCACTCCCAGGATAACCCCCCGGCCGCGGCTCTCGTTTAATGACATTTCTGTCTTTTATTCCAGTTTTATACGGTGTGATTTTGTTTTTCGGCCACGTTTTCACTTTTTGTAGAAAATTTGATGGGCTTTTGTTTCGAACAGGTTTGAGCAGGTTTAACGACCCATTTCTTTAATAGGTACTTATATGCAAGGGGCGGAATTACTCATAGCAAAAATCAAACATCAAAAGGGATTGAACATAAGTTTTATCGACTATTCCAGTTATCGATGTTATCGAATCGACTCTTCGCTTGTTAACGCCTTTAACATTATTCTGTAACATTTGACCTTTTTGATAAGCGACTTTCATCTCCATATTAAAATAAAATAAATCGCGTCAACGTCACATATTATGACATTTATGTCTCTTGAGTTTTTCACAGTCATTCCCGTGTTATTAAAATGGTTAATCCTAAAGAAAAACGATTGACAAATGGATAAAAAAACGTCCCTTACTTATTTACAATGAAGATTCTTCGACTATATACTGCTCTTAATGTAAAGTTAATTTGAAGCAGCTCAAGCTCTTTATATTTTAATTGTAACTAACTTAAAAAGTGCCATTTTAAAAGTACCTGCTATTTACTGTTTTATTAATTGCTGAAATATTTATCGATAGTCGATAAAAGTTATGTTCAATTCCCTTGACGTTTGATTTTTGCTATGAGAAATTCCGCTCCTTGCTTATATGTTTATTTGCAGTTTATATTATAGTTCTAAAATCATATCACTACTGCTGATACAAAAGCCACTTCACATCACATTTCTTTCTGCTAGGACTCAGTAAAAATAAAAATAAAAATTGAGTTAAATCCCGCTTGCATCCGTTGCATGAATAGTAACGTACCTACTCGTATAGTAGCTACAATATCAATTTTATACAACTACTATAAGTTACATGTGTATGTATACAACAAGGGCTTTAGGCAGGTACTTAAATTTTTACCTGTAAGTAAATACACTTTGGAGATAATAGCATCATTCTAATTTAAACACAACATGTTAGAACAGCCCTCAACCATTCTTTCTAAACATCGGTCACCGCTCGCCATTTCTTTATTATACGTTTCCATCCTTAATCTGATAAAACTAAATGTGTCCCTTGCTCCGTCCATCTTCTTTATCGATCCATGACGCCTCTTCAAATTACTCTAGGCTCGCCAATGTTGTTAAATTACGCGTGATCTTTATTTGTTATTATCATTAATATCGGTATTGCTTTATGCACAATATTACCAAATCTCTTACCATTACGACCCTATGCCTGCGACTTTGCTCACCAATAAGTTTAACAGTTGGAAATCCTTCAAAAACTAATGTCGTAGTCTTCACATACGTTGTAAGAAGAGCAGTTATGCAATTTTTTTATACCACTCGATATAAAATTTGCCATGTCTTATTTCTAAAATATATACATACCAAATTTCACAAAAACACATTCCGCTGTTTTAGCGAAAAAGAGTAACATAAAACGTGTCTCTACCCTCTGGACAAAGAGGAATACAATACAATAACTCTTTATTCTTTATTGTACATACACTAGAAATAGTAAGCGATACAGAAAACATGTACATACACAGAGAGAAAATTACAATGTAAACAATAGGCGACCTTATCGCGAGCGATCTCTTCTTGGCAACCTTGTGAATGTGTTGATTAGGGTATTATTATTATTATGTAGAATGCCTTTACGATTTAATACTTCGGAATTTAATTTTATTTTGAACATACTTTTTTATATTCAACTACTTAATCAAATAATTTACGATACGAGTATTGGAACATTCTGAGACACAGATATGTAGGTAGGTATGTGTGTACGTATGCAGTTAAACTCTTTATTGTACAAAATAAATAAACAAACACAATTGACACATACTGAGATTTAAGTACAAAGGTGAACTTATCTGAACTTAGGGAGAAGTAACTCTACTCAGCATTTTGGCCATTATACTCGTACATAGGGTAGAGCTCGGGTAGAGAGACGTTGTGTACCATTAGCCAAATAAGTGGTCTATCAATTTTTAAGCAAGTTCCTATCAAATGAATATGTCGCTAAAGTCGAACTTTCAAGTTGACAGACACGTCTATTGGCATTATTGTTTTGTGACATGCAAACGATTATCGACTTTAGGGTGGTAGACCACATATTTGGCTGATGGTACACGCGCAACACAGTAACACTTTCACGTTTATAATGTTTAAAGTTTTATAACATTATGGTGATTAGTGTAACTTTAGTGGACGCCATACCTCTCTCATTTTTAACGTATAAACAAATTCGCATGTCATTTTAAAATCAAATGTATTCAGGAATCGCTGAAAGGCACGCTGTAATAAATACGTGCCAAAATAAAACGGCAAATTTTAATTTCAATGTGATATCAATATGAGGTCGTTTACCTGCGTAGAAAAGGGGGCATTCAGTTCACGGGCCGATAGATATTCCAAGTTGGATAGTGTGGCTTCCTGAGAGCCGTACCTAATATATCGAAAAACGTAGTCGCTCTAATAACATGGCGCCGCGTTATTTTAATTTCATTTGCAATGTTTTCACCAATGTGGCATTATTTGGTGTAATGCTCATTGATTTTCACAAAGTAACCAGTCTTTTGTGAAAGTGTGGTGACCCCCACTAACATGGATAGAGGCTACAACACAAATACATTGTAAAACTGTTAAAAAAAATGTTAAGAAAAATTTGCTTGTAATCTGTTATGCAATTGGGCCCTGGCTGAGTTTTTGTCGGATTCTTCTCAACAGAGTTTTCTCCGAACCGAATATAGTTTTTTTTTACATCTTAAGTGCTTGTTATACCTAGCCTAAATTGAATGAAGATATTTTGACTGACTGATCTCTCTCCGGGCAAATGTTATGCCTGGGGACCGATTATTGAAGTAAGATCGAGAGCGTCGGAAGTTGTTTATGCGTCGGAGTTGAGACACTGTGATAATAAAAAAAAAACACAGTTGTTGTGTTCGAGTGCAAGATGGCGCTTGGCGCTAGGAGTAGCTACAATAGGTTCATTTTTAATTCTTTAACCCGAAGGGTAAAGGTCTTAGACCTTGCGACGTACCGTAACTCAACACAATTCTAATTAGAAAAAAAATACCAGGCTAACCCGATCAATTATCAATTAACGTTAAATTAGATTATTAATTGTTTTTAAATAGGTACATAGGAAAATAGTAAATCAATTGAGTTGCTTTATAAGTGACATCAGAACTTGTTATTGCCGTACAGTCGAGTTCATAAAATGGTGAGCAAAAATTTAATCAACAATACCTGAACACGACTCTATTGTTAACGGCGTAGAAGCGTGTTCAGATATTTTTGATAAAATTTTTGCTCACAAGTTTATGAACTCGACTGTACATAATCCATTAGCTTTTGCTCCATCGCGAAAAAATCGTTTATCGCTTTCCCGCGGATACTATGCAATTTTCCGGGATAAGAACTATCCTATGTCCTTCCTATGGGCCAAAGTATCTTCATACCAAATTTCTTTTAAATAAATAATTGGTTTAAGTGTGAAAAAGTAACAGACAGACATACTTTCGCGTTTATAATTAATTAATGGGGATGGGGGAACCTGTTAACATACATAATTAAAAGTATGTGAAATAATTGGCGCTACCCTAAAAATAGAATTTTAATGCAGATGTAGACAAGTTATGCTATTTGTAATTGACCTATTTATTAATGATTTTCCTGTAGGTATACAAGGTCTCTCTGAACATGGCTTTAAGTTCAAGGTTCGATTCTAATCACAAAACTAAGTTACTTTTCTTTTGAAACATTTTCATAAAACTTAAATTTACTTCATTTTTTGATCCTCAAAGTTTAATCGTTAAATCAGTTTATCGGACATGGCGGAGTTATCGCTGCCTCTTAGTACGGGGGCCTTTAAATAATTTTTGACATTTATTTGACATCTCTAAGATAAACACATAGCAATGTGCCGTCAATTTGGTATTGTACCGTAAACTGCTTCAACTTTGCCTTCTGGCCCCAACATTGCCTGATTCGATTTAGAGTCGATAACTTAGCACTCTTATAGGTTTTAAACTTTTGTCTACACGGGAATTATTATTACGGGGGGATAAAAGTTTAAAACCTAGAAGGGTGCTAGGTATCGACTCCCAATTGAATCAGGCAATGTTGGGGCCGAGGGCAAAGTTGAACCACACGGTTATTTGTATGAAAAAAAAAAATCAGTTATGCGAGCAGAATCGAACTTTGGATTTAAAGCCCCGTCAGAGACTCCATTTATAAAATCCTATAAAGTAATGACAAAATAAATCTGATTTAATTATATTTACAAAACATCCGCGTGTTTTACACATCCGTCAAGCTATTGCACCAGGTACTTGGTACTTATGAGTCATTTGTCCACAAATAAGTACATCTAATGGATTGCCTAATAATAGGATGCACTTTTTTAGAGATCATTTAGGAAGATCATTTGCGTATTACTCTTGCGTTGAGCTATTTTGACTTTTTCACTGTGAAGATATTTTCATTGTTTTTTTTTTCGGTTTATGTGCAACCTCTTCACATTTAAACCACAAAACCATCATCATCAGCGGCCGGAAGACGTCCTCTGTTGAATAAAAGCATCCCCCTAAGAACGCCACAATGAACAAGAACTCGCCACTTGCTTCCACTTTGACCCGTACCTCTCGCGATATCGTCAGTCCTCCCAGTGGCAACGCTTCGTCTTTTGGTGGTCGCCCCTCGAGGACTTTTCTCCTCCAATGGCTATCCATAAAACAAATGTATATTTAATTTTGCATGGGAATAGTTTGAGACCCTGAAATGGACATGAGATTTTTTTTTACCAAATATTGAATAGTTTATATAGTCGTCTAGTGTCAGACCTTGTAACTCCTTCAGGTTAAATTTTACAGGGGGCACAAAAACTCCAAACAATTTGTACAATAAGAATTCGTGGCATGGCAATTGTATAAAAATGGAGTTACAAGATTTTCTTGAAAAGAGTTACGAGGTCCGACACTTTAGACGACGAAATAGAACAGCCAGTTTCAAATTTTAAGCCTGCGTCCAGCAGAGTCGGGTTGTTTGGGCTCGGCTCGGGATCAAAGGACGGGGTCACGATATTGTTATACAGAATTCGGGAAACCGATTCGATTGTGTAAACACGTTGAGATGGAAAATCACACTACGGGCGTCTTACTTTGATTTTGTGATGCTATGTTACCTTATGTGAAGTTGTACAGTCACCAGCACAATATTTGACACAGCAAAGCGTGCATTAATATCTGATACAAACTGATACGACCCTGTAGTACGTGTCAGATATTTTTGCACGCACTACTGTGGCAGATATTAATGTAAGTGACTGTAGAACGTGCTTTATTGTTATATATTTAATATTTACTAGTAGTTGACTTTTAAAAAGTGCGCGAAAAAAAATGGATGATTCCGCGCATTTGACAAGTGATTTCGTAATTTTAGTCGAAATTCCTTGAAA
Source organism: Choristoneura fumiferana (assembly GCF_025370935.1). NCBI lineage: Eukaryota > Metazoa > Arthropoda > Insecta > Lepidoptera > Tortricidae > Choristoneura > Choristoneura fumiferana. Next base: position 22,052,070 of record NC_133474.1, on the reverse strand, counting down.
TAAAAAAAATGTGAAGATAAAACAATCCCGTGTAAAATTAAATGTAGTGCAGATACGCGATATTTACATGCGATAAATAAGCGGATTTGCACTATCCTTGACGATATGCCAATCACATTTTACTATAACAGTACCTATTTCAGTGTTATATTTCTACTTCATTTCTTATATCTGGGACAGAAAAAGGCTCTACAATTATTCTATTTCATTGTAACATTTAAAATTGTACCTTTCTTTTGAGAATTTGGTAATTAGTTTCTATTACTTAGAATCAACCAAGAGTCAAAATAAATCATTCAAAATTACCTACTTCTAGGGGAAAAAAAACAGCTTCAATCAAAGCTATATACAAGCAAACATTAAGTAATACAACCGCAAATAACATTAAGGTTCATTCCATTTCATTAATAACGCAGGTGCTGATGACGATTTCAATGTACCTTTTGTACCTGATTTTAAAACTAATGATCTGTCTGATTGTATTTTAGGTACTTAAAATATAAATGAATATTCTGGAACACTACACTCGAAAATATCGAATGCAACTCTATTCGTAGCGCCGTTGGGGTGTATTTAGATGATTTTATCTTTGTATCTTCTTACTTCTTATTAAAGAAAAAATCATGTGAATCTTTAATTAATGCTTGAAATTGATAATTAAGTCTTTAAGTACCTGTACATTAGGAGAACTTAATTAGGTACTCTAATTAAATATTATTATTACCGGCTTTAGAGCTTGGAAATTATTGTTTGTAATTGACGACAGCTTTTTGAATTGCATCTGCGTTTCACGATTACAAATAAATTAGCATAGGTATACCTATTTGTAATAGGTACTAGTTGTAAATTGATACCCTTTCTAAATTTCGATACTTTATTCTAGTATTTAATTCTGAAAAACAAAACTATAAATAACCTGAAATCATGTAATCGTTGATCTATGTAATGTTGATACGATAAGTGGCCGACCTCGTAAAGCTACTCAAATTAAATACCTCTTTATATACATGTATTAGTCGTATTTAAGTAAATTTTCGTTAAAAAAAATGGTAATTAAAAACTTTTTTTGCTTACTGTATTTGCATTACAACCCCACCTACGTAATTATATGTTTACATATTAATTTTTAGATCAATCCGACCACTGAAAGCAAACAAAAAAAATACCGTCGGGGAAAGTGGAATATAATTTGAATTTATCTACCAGTAAATACCGCATATTCTACCGCATCGTATGCATGGTTTTAACTTAATTTATTTGTTTATTTTAACTAATTTTGAGTAAACATTGGTAATTGGGTAAATTTGTTAGATACGCGGAATTATCCAATGCTTACGTGGATTTGCGTTATCCTCGACGATTTGTTTTAAAAAAGGTTGTAAAAACCGGATAAGTGCGTCTCGAACCGTATGTAAAAAAGGGTTCCGTTGTTGAAACGAAGTTTAACGGGTTATGAAAAATACCCATGGAACTCCGAAAAAGTGCTTTCACTCCAAAATAGCAGAACGAATTGGGATGATCCCACGCATAGGGTTTGTCTCTGAAGTTGTCCTGAGACCACATGGCTTTTGGACTTTTGAAATCTCAATATTTTCAAAATTTAACATAGAGTATTTTTTATTTATTTAAAAGATACAAAACATGAAATGTTTTTTCACTTTTCATGCTCGTAAAGTTCGTGTTTATGCTGGATCTAGGCGACATAAAATGACTTTTTATGCTCTAGTGCATAAAGTAAAATCTTCGTCTAAGACCAAGGCAATCAGGTGTAAACAGCCACAAACAAAGAAGTGTATTTTTTTTAATAATTTTTAATTAATATAAAACTAAAAATCAATTAAATCAATCAAAATAAATCAATAAAATAAAAAAATATATATAATAATACATGAAAAATAAAAAGTACATAGAAAGTGAACAGTTGTTTCCATTATTTCTATCTCATTTCCTCGCAATCTAAGTGAAAAGCAGAGTGTAAAACTCGAGCATTAAACCCATTTTCCCCTCGACGTGTCTATCCACCCTCGCCGTACCGGCTCGGGTGCCTATATGAACGTCTTGGGTAAAATGGATCGTTTTATACTCTTGTTGTACAATCTACTATAGTACATATACAACTAATGTAGGTACATGTTTGTGAGAAAAGAGTGAAGAAAAAATCTGAAGCAAAAACTTCGTATTTTTAAATTTCACACAAACGAATGGCTACGTGCTACGTTCGTAACCATAGCCAGTATATATAAACCATTGCCTACGAACAAGCTTTACGAGTATACTCTGGAGTAAGATATTCGCAATTTTGCAGTTTTTTTCTCTTTCAATATTATGAGCAAGGTAGGTAAAGTATGTGAATGAAATTTATAATATTTTATTTTGCAAAAGAATAGAGTCGTGACAGATATTTATGCACACTTTTTTGTGTCAAATATTGGTAACGGTGACTGTACTTGTAGGTATAAGCTAAATCACGCTAAAAGCACGGGTACAAAATCAAAGTGTGTACCTACCTAAGACGCCAATGTGAATTTTCCATCTTATCGCGTTTACACAATCTCTCTCAATTCGGAACCAGGTCAAATGTTAATTGTCCCATGATTTTATTTATTTAATTTTATCTTGATAATTTCCAACCCAACTGGTGTTAACTTTGAATAAATTGCCAAATATCGTGTATTGGCTTCGAGTCCTGAAGGGGTCGTAAATCCTATATTGGAATGGTTAGTGAAAATATACCTACACACGGCTGCGTCGCCAGTTCTTTTTTCCTTGAACTTGGCTGGACACTCTGCCGCGTGTCTAGCTAGATCACTTTTTCACATTACATTATTAAAAATTTGGTTGAGTCCGATATTGAGATTTCCGATATTGGACAATTAAGTATCGGAATAGGATGACGACTGGATTAAAAATATATCATTCTATTTAGTCCGACAGTAAAGTTAGGTTATGGAAAAATATGGGACACGTATTTTTTGCTTTATCAAATTATAAAAAATCGACAAAGGTATAGATCATCAAACTTCCGGAGTGGGGGCTTGTGACATCACTATTAGGTAAAAATCGTACCATATAGTGACTTCACTCGAAACTCCTAAGCACTGTATCCTCGTCATTTTTTGTTTGTCAAACAAAAGAAAAAATACGTGTACAATATTTTTTAATTATCCGACTGGCGGACTAAACAGTTTTATTTAGTCATCTACCCTATTACAATATCGGAACTTGCGGTCCGAGATTCCGGAGTTACGATATTCCGGGATTAATGCCGTAGTGTTAACCTGTGTCGCGTTTGCAGGCGGCGCCGCGGCCGGCGCGCCGGGTGCGGGCGGCGAGCAGCAGTACTCGCTGCGCTGGAACGACTTCCACTCGGCCATGGTGTCTTCGTTCCGGCGCCTGCGCGACGAAGAGGACTTCGTTGACGTCACGTTGGCGTGCGCGGGCGCTACATTCACTGCACATAAGGTACGGAAGTTAGTCAGGCAGGGATGAAAAAAAAACGTGAGAAATGACGATTAAAAAGTCTGCTGTTTTAATAAAATCGATCGTGTTAATCATTTTAATAAATATTTAAAAAGCAATTCTTATATACCTAAATCCATGTTTTGTGCAATCTAAGAAAGGTAGATTTATTTTGGTTCTATCAATAACACATAGGTGTTACAGTAATAAAACTTAAACTAGCAATATAATGGAATTAAGGGGTGAAACGAAAGGACAAATTATAACACCCCTCTTTTTGCGTCGGGGGTTAAAAAGGTCCTCCACCCAGCGCGCTATCTTGTGTAATATTTACTCATTCGTTATAATATTTTTTATAAATAAATTGTAAACCGAGATTTGATCAAGACTGGTGGACCCTGACGCTAAAAGAGGGGTGTTATAAGTTTGACCGCTCTGTGTGTCTGTATGTCTGTGTGTGTGTCTGTCTGTCTGTCTGTGGCACCATAGCTCTTAAAAGGGTGGACCGATTTGAATTTTGCATTTTGCATGTTTTTTTAAAGATGGCGGAAGCCAACCAAAAGGATTTATTCTTTACTGAACACTTGCTGTCCAGGTCGTGCTATCCGCGTGCAGTCCTTACTTCAGGAAGCTGTTAAAGGCCAACCCCTGCCAGCACCCCATCGTCATCCTCAGAGACGTCCACGACAAAGACATGGAGAGCCTGCTCAGGTGACTACACTCCTCGAACCACGCCATTCGTACAGGTCGATTCACAAGAGCTGGCACTAATTTGAACGAAAATAATGTCACTATGCGTACAAACAATGTTATAGGTAAAAAAATGACATATGCGTGACATTTTCATATTCGCGTGAAGTACATAAAAAATAGTTACACACAGAACCATTCGTTGAATCCATTCGTGCGAGCTTTTATGAGTCGACCTGCGCTTTATTTTTTCATTTTTGCATCATTTGGATGATTTCATTATAGCTAATATATCTCGGGAATTAATTGGCTACTATTTTATTTACTGCTAAAATTATTTCGACGTTTCGACCACATTATCATTTAACAGTTTTAATGATTCAATTTACACTCGATATATTTGTATCGGGGGCTTATAATCATAATTAATTTTCTTTATTTTGTTAAATTTAGATATACCTAATGATTATGTTAATATTTTGCATGCTATTTCAAGCTGTATAAGGAGCACATATATTTTGCGACAACACCTGTAAATCAACCCTTTTTCTAGCAGAATAAACTATTTCATTCATTAGTAAAAGTATAAATATTCCGTAATAAAAAAATATATCATTTTCGAGATGTATGATAGAAATACTGAATGATAAACTGAACTGTCTTTTATAAAAGGAATTTGCTTAAAGTTCCTTTGATATCGGAGCTCCCTAAAAAAATATCAGAATATTAATTTTAAATTATTTATCATCATCATCATCATCCCAGCCTATATACGTCCCACTGCTGGGCACAGGCCTCCTCTCAGAACAAGAGGGCTTGGGCCATAGTTCCCACGCGGGCCCAGTGCGGATTGGGAACTTCACACGCACCATTTAATTGCGTTTCCTCACGATGTTTTCCTTCACCGCAAAGCTCGTGGTAAATTTCAAATGTAATTCCGCACATGAATTTCGAAAAACTCAGAGGTGCGAGAGCCGGGGTTTGAACCCACGACCCTCTGTTTGAGAGGCGATAGGTATCATGATATTGGTATAATACTACCGTACACACATGTTAACAAGCTATTCAAAGCATTATCATCCGTTTTGTCCAAGGCTCCATAACGAGGACACTTCGCAATGTCATTTTTTGGGGTTTAGTCGCTTTAAGGCCAAAGACACGTCCTTGCTTTTTTAGGGTTCCGGAGCCAAAATGGCAAAAACGGAACCCATATAGTTTCGCCATGTCTGTCTGTCTGTCTGTCCGTCCGTCCGCGGCTTTGCTCAGGGACTATCAATGCTAGAAAGCTGTAATTTTGCACGAATTTGTATGTAAACTATGCCGACAAAATGGTACAATAAAAAATTCAAAAATATTTTTTTTATTGTACCTCCCATAGACGTAAAGTGGGGTTGATTTTTTTTCTCATCCAAACTTGTAGTGTGGGGTATCGTTGGATAGGTCTTTCAAAATCATTAGGGGTTGCTAAAACGATTTTTCGATTCAGTGATTTTTTTGCAAAATATTCAACTTTAAAGTGCAAATTTTCATTAAAATCGAGCGTCCCCCCCCCCCTATCAAACTTTCAAGGAAAACTAGAACGGCTAAGTTTGCTTAATAATTATTAGTAGTTTAAGAGTAATTAGCAGCCTAAGGTATAAAATATACCTTAACTTGGAAGATTCCGTATAAAATACGAAATCTTAGAAAAATATTATTTATTTTTTTCGTAATGGCTACGGAACCCTATTTTGGGCGTCCGACACGCTCTGGATCGGTTTTTATTTTATTCAATTTTGTCCTCTCTTTGTCAGGTTTATGTACCAAGGAGAAGTTCACATAGGGCAGGAGCAACTCAAGGAGTTCCTTAAAGCGGCGCAGCTGTTGCAAGTGCGCGGGCTGACCGATGTACCACCGACGGTGCCCGTGCCCACAATGGAGCAGAATAAGGCGTCTCCCGTAAGGATGACTTACGATAACCGAATAATATATTGTCCTATGTATCCATGTACTCACACTCCGGTATTAAATAGCATGAACCAATAAAAACGCTTCATTTACACATCCTTGCTCCGCTCAGCTGTTTCTACCTACTAAAGATGTGCTGTGCGATAATGTGTAAATGAAAAAAAAGAAGTAGAAACGCAGTTATTAAGCCGCATTCCCACTATTTGTCGTGTTGTGTCTTGTCGCATCAGAATGGTCTCGGTTTCATACATTTATATGGTTGCGTTCACATTTATCTGATGCAGTTTGCTGTGACGGCTTTTGTTGCGTCGCATCAAAACTATAGAGAGAGAGAGAGAGAGAGAGAGAGACAGAGAGCATCACAACAACACACGACAGATAAATATGAATGCAGCTCAGCTCAGCTGCTCATCATTTGAACCTCCTTCACCTCCAGCAATCAGCGTCATCGTGGACGGAGACGGGGTCGGGCGGGTCTCGCGAGCGCGAGGCGGCGCCGCGCGAGGGCCGGCGCGCGCGCAGACCGGACGACGGCGCGTCCAGCACGCCGCCGCCCAAGCGCGCGCGCTCCTCAGACCTCTACCAGGCTCAGATGAAGACTAGGTGAGGATAGTTGCATTTTTTAGGGGTCCGTAGTCAACTAGGAACACTTATAGTTTCGCCATGTCTGTCCGTCTGTCTGTCTGTCCGCGGGTAAGCTCAGAGACCGTTAGTACTGTAGAGCTGTAATTTGGCATGAATATACATATCAGTCACGCCAACAAAGCGGTACAATAAAAAAAGAGTAAAAAAAATTTTTTTTACTGTAAAGTTCCCATTAGACGTAACGTGTGGGTGTTTTTTTTTTCTCGACTATCCCTATAGTGTGGGGTATCCTTGGATAGGTCTTTTAAAACCATTGGTGGGTTTCTAAGATAATTTTTCTATTCAGTGATCTGTTTGCGAAATATTCAACTTTAAAGTGCAAATTTTCATTAAATTTGTATTTGACAAGTTCTGAATTTGCCATATTCTATATTTTATTTATATTTGCAAGCTGGATCCCACAAAGGATCTATACAAGTTTGTGTTGCTTGTTGGGTATATTTAGCGGACTGTAGACACTTTAAAACATCGCTTCTTCAGATAAAAGCAAGTTTATTGCAAAGACACACAAATTAGTTACACACGCTTGGAATGGCTGATAGAGAAGGGAGGAAGTGGGGCGGCCACATCACCTATAGACAAAAAAAAAGTTTATAAAAAAGTAAAAAATACTCTATGTTGGCAGTGTTGCTAACAGGATCCAACAGTATATATCTTCTGATCTGTCAACAATAGTTCCTCTCACTGCCATACTAATGATCCCCTAACCGTTTCTGGTGTAGGACGGAGCAGCTTCTGGCGCAGGCGAGTCCGGAGCGCAATGGACACGAGCTTGCATTGTTCGGCCAAGCATTAGAACCGGGAGCGCATTTGTCGAACATCTCAAACAACCTGGTAAGCATATAGACCACCTGGAGTTTACAGCAGGATACAGCTGAGACTAGATTAGCCTTAAGTGTAATAGTTACAAGCTCGTGCTTTTTGGCCAAGCGTTAGAGCAGGGAGCACTTCTGTCTACAATCTCTAACAACCTGGTAACAAGCAGATAAACCACCTGGAATTTGATGGTAGACAGCTGGGAGTAGACAAGCGCAAAAGCAACGAGCACAAGCTTAGCCTAGCATTAGAGTAAACACCGTATCGGCAACAGCTTGTTCAACAGCTTGACCATCTGGAACACCTGGAATGTACAGCTAAAACGCCTTGATAATTAAATAAAAATATAACGTCAAACATCTAGACAACTGTTACCACTGATCTGAAAAAGTTAACATTTTGTATGACATAAAACTTTAATTTGTATTTAGTAACCATACACCTGGAACAGCTGGAACATCAAAGATTATTTTAAAACAGACTCAATTAAACAGCACAATATTAAAAATAGTTTTATCTGCACCTTTTAAACGATGATTCGACCTAGGACTCGGATCAAGATCTGAAGAAGATCCAGAAGTTATTTTTGCGAATCTTAACCTATTTTGCAAGCCTAATCATTCTTTCTGCCTCCTAGTCGGGTGAGGGTGAGGACTCTTCATCGGATGCTGGTGCGAGTGACACGGAGGGCGAACCCCGGGCAAAACAAGAGCCATTGGATTACGACGACCCCGCTCACATCGCCAACACCAACGGAGCAATGCCGCACAGCTTCCCTGGACTACTCAACCTGCAAGGTAGGTATCGTCCACACAGCACAATGTTAAGAGCGCTCGTTGATTTAGAACTGTCGGAATTTAACATGCATTAATGCGTCTCTAACGAAATCAGGGGGCAACCCTCGTAAGTACACAAAAAGCTCTCGTGAATTGCGACATGTGCTACGAGAACGCCACAAGAGAAAACTGACAAAAGACCTGCATAATATTTTTTTTTATTCGTAAAAACTCATACAGCATCACAGTATAATACTAAAGCACTCAATAAGACAGAAAAATAATCGTAAGCACTGTAAAGGCTTTTATTGGAGCGAATACAAATTCTTACTGGTAATAAACTGAATTTTAGTCTAGATGAGTTAGTCAAGTATGACAGTAGTAAGGCAAGTTCAAGTAACACAAATTAATGCAGGGCTCTGATTGAGTGGAAGTTTTCGCGTATTTAATTACGGTTTTACCTTTTATTATTAAATCTTCAGAAGGATAGAGAAACATTTAACATTTCTAATATTTCAAACTTTCGCGATTCTCACTCATTTTTTTATATGTAAAGCAATAATAACATTAATCTCATTTACAGGATTTCCAGGACTTCCGGGGCCGTCGGGGATTCCTGATAACTTCGGTGAGTAATATATTTGCCACTTTATAAATCTCTGTAATATTCTTGCCTCTTGAGCATGACTCAGTAACGACCAGATCTTTCGATTACATCGAGAGAACAATGGTAATTAGACTTTACCGATTATTTTCATTAAATTGAGGACAATGTATTAATTGACAAACAATAAAGGTAGCGCTAGCGCTATTAAGTGTACGTTACTGAGTCACGCATGCCACCGCATGTTCTAACACTAACATCTAATTAACGAGTGCCTACGTCCCGCTCGACCGTCCCTATCAAACGGTCAGTCCAACAATACGCATAAGAAGCCGTCGCAACAATGGAAGCGAGTCGCGTCGCGCGTTAACGGTGTTAGGGCTCGAGACGAAAATGAACGAGACCTCCGTCTGCCCCAGGAGCCCCCTGGCCGGGCGGCGGCACGAGCGGGGCGGGCGAGGCGCCCCCGGAGCCGCTCAAGCCCGCGTGCCCCGCCTGCGGGAAGCGCTACAGCAACAACAGCAACCTCAAGCAGCACTTGGTCAACGTGCACTCGGCGCCGTCCGCCGCCGCCGCGCACCGCTGCCCCGCCTGCGGCCGCGCCTTCAAGACCCGCCAGTACATGCAGATACATATGAACTCCATCCACGGCATCAAGCAGCGCCGCCGCGACCCCGCGCCCCCGCGCCCGCGCCCCCCGCGACACCCGCCGACTTCGACCGATACACATACAGTAGCGCTTAATAGTACGCGTGTGGTGATGTCTCTAACCGCCGCCTCTGTGTTACAGGGGCGGCTCTGGCGGGCGGGGCGCTGGGCTACCGGCCGCAGTGTCCGCTGTGCGGGCGCGTGTACTCTTCCACGTCCAACCTGCGCCAGCATATGCTCAATGTGCACTCGCAGACCGACCGCGACCAGTGGTTCCCGTGCCAGCATTGCGGCAAGAAGTGCAAGACGAAGCACTACCTCATCAACCACCAGCTGCAAGCGCACGGCATCCGGCAGCGCCAGAACTCTTAGAGACGGCGCGCCGCGGCCGAGCCCCCGCCGCCCGCGCCGCCCGCGCCCCCGCGCCCCCCGCGCCCTTCCCGCCGCTCGCCGCCTGGTGGTGACCCGCGCCCGCGCACGCGCCGCACGCCCTAAGATGGAACGCGCTCATCGCCGACGACTGATACCCTAACATCCGCAAAAACTCAGAACAGTGGAATAGAGAGAGCTCGCGAATATGGACGCTCTTCCCTCAAACGCGGACCCTGCAACCTCGCTGAAGGTGATAACTATAGAAACCAGTGCCAATTGACGTTTTTGAGACGGGACCGCGCATCGAAGACGCGATTACCGTAGGGTATTAGACAGTTTCGCGGGATCGGATAAGGGAGACCGGCGCTGGCGGTGGATAACGTTAGTGTCGGCGTTGCAGACTTGTGCCCGCTGTGCGCGTGCGCGAACTGGCAAGCACCCCCCAGCTTGGTGGCCGCGTGGAGTGCATGCCGCCGCGCTGGGGCTGGGCCGGGCCTAACGCGACCACATTCGGCTGTGAAACGAACTCAAGTGCGGCTTATTATTAAAAAACCGAAATATTGATCTCGACGCTCTCATGTTACGTGTAAAGACGGTAGGGTGTATATCGACTGAAAATTATTTTTGTAGTAGATTAGACTGATATTGTTTACGTAAGGTATTGTTAAGCGCGTAAATAAGACATGTGATGATTGGTGCCATTGATAGATTACCGTGTGCTAGGATTGAAGATCATTCTCTCGACTTCCTGAACGCCTGTAACTCTTCCATTGTTGCTTCGACACTTCGCCCGCGACCGCGCGGTGGCTTACTGCTCGCTGCGAGTGGCATGATCCCTTAGTTTCGATGTCGTCAAATATAACTGTAAAACAGATACGTACGGTTATTGTTAAACTTATTAAGTGCCTAAATATTCACGAATGGAGAAATAATAACTCTGCTTACTACTCTTGTAACACTTTTAGTAGTCTAAGGTGATTTTCCTCAAGTTTAACAATAATTGTATTTTATATTTTCATAGGAAGCCGTTTATATGAAATGTGTTCATCAAATTAGACAAAAGTAATTTTAGCCGACGCAATGGTATGACAAATGGTTGACGGACGAAAAATAGATGCAAAATCAGAATCGAATCCTTATTTGCATTATGCACGGCCAGACAACAATATTGGTTGTTTCACGTATTCAGCCATAATAGGACGTGCAAATTTTATATCAGCTATAAGATGCCACTAAACTATAAAAGTAAAGTTGGGGACATTTCATCAAAAAAATTAACAACTCAATTAATAATTAAATCAACATAATCCACAAACAGTTAATAATTAAATACCTAATTAAAAAGACACATCACATTAAAAATAATACTTTTAAATAATTATATTGCATGTTAACAAGTATACTTAGGTACCGCATCGCAATTATTATGTATACTACTTAACTAAGTGGGTAACTATACTAAGAAGTACTAGTAAGTAGTACTACTATTATTACTTCGCTGTAAAACAAACCAAGCTAATTCATTTTATCGCAAACAACATTATACCAATTCCTTGTCTGTCAACTTAGGACATGCATAAATCGATACGTCATTACAGTTCCATAAGTTATGAAACCAATAAGCAAGAGATAACACTAAGTGTGATCAGATTAAATAGGTTCAGTCGCCAACATGCGTTTTTTCGAAAAAAACATTTGAGCGAAAAGTTATTTACCAGGTAGATTCTATTAATGAACTGAATCGAACACGGTGTATATACCCGTTCAGATATTTGTGACCACATAGACAGCTAAGATATTTATGATAGCAACTGTAGGTACTTCTTTTACGTGATCATGACACCACAAACAAAGGATATTCAGTCAATTGATTGTACCATCAGCCAAATATGTGGTCTACCACCCTAAAGTTGATAATCGTTTGCATGTCATAAAACAATAATGCCAATAGACGTGTCAGTCAACTTGAAAGTTCAAGTTTAGCGACATATTCGTTTGATAGGAACTTGTTTAAAAATTGATAGACCACTTTATTTGGCTGATGGTACCTGCTGACACAAGTCGAAACAACTAATATTACGCTTATGATATTAACAGATACGTTGTCGTCAGGGTTTGAACCACCATTGCGTCAGCTGTTCAAAACACTCTAAGTTTGGTCTCGCAGAATATTGCGTACGTACTTATGTATATTTTCGACCATAGTTAAGACAATACGAAATAGAAGTAAAAAAAATCAAATGCCTTTTAGCGCAATAGGTACCTAGGGATACGTTCAACAAGCATAGTGTTTATTTTTTAAATGATTCGAGAAGACCGTGTGGAGAGCACAATCTAAAACATATCTAGTCAATGTAGAAAGTTACGAACACACAAAGGGTTCATTTAATATTAAAAAAACATTTTCCATTCGCATATATTTTCGTATTTAGGAACGGACGTGTAAGTTCTATAGAATTTATTCTTTTATTGACAAGTTTAGCTGACGACGTACGGGGAAGCGTTTTATGACTGGACTATCATGAATGTCGTAATGTCGGCTGTTTGTTTGTTAATCATCGGCAGTAGCTTCCTATACCATAACCATAATTACTGATAACTCGATATTAAGTCAGTTGTATGTACTTAGTCTTCCAAAGAAATCCAGTTAAAACATTGGCACTTTTTGTTTAGACGGCCTAGCAATAAAGTCCAGTCTCTCAAGTTGTATGTACATAGTAATACAATGGTTGCCTTCAGAATATATGCGATAGGAACTCAGCGTCTAGATCTCGAAAATTAATATTGGTAACTTAGCGTGTAGTTAAAACTGTTCCTGACGCCTGAGAGGCATATTGTCGTATATCTCTATTATATATAGTTATTTTTAAGCGAGTAATGTAAATTAGTCAGCCCAGTAACCAAATGTTCAATGTGAGTAAACGATTCTAGTTGCGAATGTATTAGTGATACGATATATACGTAATAATTTAATTTTTACCCGAAGAAAGTGTCTGCTTATAATATAATGATATACTTAAACAATAAAACTACAAAGTAGACGACGCGTTTCGATTACTAACAACTACCTAGTAACAATTTAACATAGTTACAAAAGGTAAGAATTCTACTGTCACCAAAGGCGCTGCTAGATTGACAATATTTCTATATTTTTGAATCATTTTAAGTACTTTTTTAAAATAAACTGTACAGCAATTGACCACTTTTCTGTTTTAAAGAAACCTAAGTGTATAATTAACGAAAGATACTAGCGACGCTAAACATTGTGTCGCTTTTTGGTACTAATTAGCTACTTAGTTTAGCTGATATAGGTAGCCTGTAACTTCAAAAATATCGATACACCTAAAGCAACAAAAATAAATATATGAATACACAACCTTAACGTTAAGTGAATAGAGTCTTATATACCTATGTACATATTTTTGTAACTTAAACTGTATCGATCTTTTTGGAGTTGACTGTACCTACAAACTAATACACCATTATTGGAAGCCACCTATTTCAATTGCATCTAGAAATATTGTCAACTCCACCGCCAACGTTAGCTGTTGATCTTTGAGCTACCACTAACCCCCCTCCCCCCACCAGGTGGATCCCGGCGGACGCAGGACCTGCTGCGCGTGCGCGCCACGGACCCGCGGCCCTGCCCCAAGTGCGGGAAGATCTACCGCTCGGCACACACGCTTCGCACACATCTTGAAGACAAGCACACTGTCTGCCCTGGATATAGGTGGGTACCCTAGTAATACGTAACCGTGTGTAGCGGCTCCTAGCGCCATCTAGTGAGCAACTATAGAAACTCCAACCCAATCCTACTCGGATGCTCTTCCTTCGGACTTCGGGCCCCAGGCCCAGGCATAACACCTGCCTGGAGAGAGATCTCTATTATAGCCTCTCCCCCCTCATAGGTGACCCCGACTTAAAGTTTAAACTGTGTTATAAGATCCGATTCGAAGGACCAAAGAAAACTGTCCGAAAAAGAATCGGTTTCGCACTAGGGTCGCTACAGACATATTCCATTTAGGCAACGTAGAAGATTGGGACTAGGCCAATTGGTGTAAACATTCCGGTGGATAGACAAGTCGAGGGGAAAATGGGTTTAAATTGTAATGCTCGAGTTTTACACTCTGCTTTTCACTTCGATGGCGAGGAAATGAAATAGAAACAGTGGAAACAATTGTTCACTTACTATGTACCTTGCATTGTTCACGCATTACTATTATAATTGTACATTTTAAGTTTTATTAATCTATTTTGATTGCTATTTAGTTTTATGTACATTAAAAATTATTTATATGTAGAAACTTCTTTGTTTATGGCTGTTTACACCTGATTGCCTTGGTCTTAGACGAAGATTTTAATTTATGCACTATAGCATAAAAAGTAATTTTATGTCGCCTAGATCCAGCATAAACACAAACTTTACGAACATGAAAAGTGAAAAAAACATTTTGTTTGCTTATCTTCTCAGATGCGTGCTATGTGGCACAGTGGCAAAGTCACGAAACTCTCTACACTCCCACATGTCGCGGCAGCACCGCGGCATCTCCACCAAGGACTTGCCAGTGCTACAGATGCCCACACGCTTCGACCCTGAACTCGCGAGCCAGTGAGTATGATCTTGACTGGAGACGAAGCCACTCATCTAAATAAGGCACCACACTGGATTATTTTTAAGAACTGACGGCAAAAATATCAATGAATTATCATAGTCATTTAATGAGAAAATGCTGCCAGTCTTTTGGATATATGTAGAATGCTATAGGATGGGGAGCATGTTTTGATTTAATTTTGTATATATTAGGTTTATAGTTTTGTCAATTTTGACCATTAGATCAAAGTTTTTAACAAAGGGCCCAAAATTTATTTATTTAAAAACAACATTTTTCACGAAAATTTTGGTCATTTTGATCTCAACAACCGCTGGATTAGTGGGACGCCACTTAAGTTGGTGAACTGGTTCGAAAAAATCGTAGATCCGGTGCTGAGTACACCCTGTGGCATGTATTGAGAGTAGACAGCGCTAATGCTCCCTGCTAAACCCTGCTGAGAAGGCAAGCAAGGCGCAGGCTGCCTACCCTACCCTAATAACCCACTGCACGCCAATACCATACACATTCAGCAACTAACGCAGCGATTCCCTCCCGCAGACTCCTCGCCAAAGCGGGCGTGAAGGTGTCCCCAGAGCAGCTGCGCGCGCGCGCCTCGCCCACGGGCCCGCGACGCTGCGACATCAAACTGGACGCCAAGTCAGCCGCCTCTGAGAGCAGCTCCGTCTGCGGCGACAACGACAACGACGACCTCAGCCAGTCGCGCTACGGAGACAGCATAGCTGTGTCGCCACCTCGTGAGTATCCTTGGACTACCTTTTTTGCTTTTTTAGGTATAATAGAGTAGTTTCTTGGTCTTAAAATTATTCTGTTTAGCCTTGCGGTTAGATTATCAAAAAACATCGGACACGTATTTTTTCTTTTGCCAATTAAAGAAAATATGAAAAGCCGTGGTGGCAGAGTGGTTTGACATATGGCCTCTCAAGAAGAGGATCGTGGGTTCAAACCCCGGCTCGCACCCGCGAACGGAACGGGCCCGCGTGGGAACTGCGGCCCAAGCCCTCTCATTCTGAGAGGAGGCCTGTGCCCAGCAGTGAAACGTAATAGGCTGGGATGATGATGATGATGACAAAGATGATGCGCGTCAAATTTCGGGAGTGGAGACCTTGTGACGTCACGCATAGTTAAAAAGTGTCGTACGGTATAACGTTACGCGGAACTTTAACTGGCTATCTAAAATCTTCATCATTTTTTGTTTAATTGTCAGCAGGAAGAATACGTATCCAATGTTTTCTGATAATGTAACTGATGAACAAATTGGTATATCTTACAACTCTAGCCTACTATAAAACCGATCGATTAACTTCTACCTCCACCTGATGATTAGCCTATTCACACTCAATATTTTTATGCCACTTGAAAACTCAACAAAGCAATATCAATCAAAAAACTTCGACACCCAATCAATGACTCCCATTTTCCGCAGACATAAACAGTTTAGCAAACACGACGATCACGAAGGTGCCGGCGGTGCGGGCGCTGTCGGTGCGGGCGGCAGAGGGTGCATTAGCTCCAGCTCGTCGGGACGACTTCGCGCCCGGATACGGCGCTGGCTCTACTCTCATCGACACATACTTACAGTATATTGGTCAGTTCACGCTTTTTATTACACACTCCCAGTGACCACCAATGTGAGGCTCCTTTGGAGTCAAATTACGAATGTAATGTTTTTTATGACTTATTTAAACGCAATGCAATCTTTTGCAGTTACTTTATTTATTTATTTACAATCCTCACAGCATAGAAACGGTCTATAACGGGGCACTGGGCAGCTATTCATACCTGTGACATAATTATTACGTTACTTTACGAAATAATATGTCAGCGAACTTCAAAAGACTAGGATTAATTTTAACATTCTTAATTGCAGGCATGCCAAATATAAACCACCTGGCTCAGATGAACGCACTCCACATGGACCGGAAGACGTACGAGGAGCCGTCACCGCAGA
This sequence comes from Choristoneura fumiferana, assembly GCF_025370935.1. Taxonomy (NCBI): domain Eukaryota; kingdom Metazoa; phylum Arthropoda; class Insecta; order Lepidoptera; family Tortricidae; genus Choristoneura; species Choristoneura fumiferana. Next base: position 22,035,552 of record NC_133474.1, on the reverse strand, counting down.
TGGCGTCGCTGCCGCCGCCGCCTTCCTCGCTCTCGCATCAAAGCTTCCTCAAACAGATGCAGAGAAAATACACCGACATCGGCAAACCCGACATCACCCGCGATGCTGACGAGCCGCTGGATCTTGGTAAGGAGCGCCAACGCAGCGACAGCGTCGGCGACGACGACAAAGACGCTGACAAGGAACGCGACTACTACAGCAAGGAGTTCGCCGACGACGACCGTCGCGACGAAGACGCGCACGACGCCCGCTACTCCGACGACGACAAGCCCGCCTCATGAAGGCCCGCCCCGCCCCCGCCCGCGTTCTGTTGAAGGTTTACAAACGGTGCTTGAGTGTTATGTTTTGTGGTTAGCTGATTCGTTTTGCGAGTAATATCGGTTTAATTGTTAACCCGTCGAATGTCGTTGGTGCCATTTCCGATGTAATGTACATTTTAAACTAGGATTTAATTCGTTGAGGCCGAGCGGCCCCGCGGGGCGCCAGGCCCGGCGGGGCGGCCGTCCCGGCGCCCGCCCCCGCCGTGAGATTGTTTTAGTAGTTAATGAACTAGCGGGTAGTGTTTTTGTATTGTGCATGTAACGGTCCCTGTCACTAGTAGGGCCTTACATCGTAATTCCATCCATCTACCTCAGCATTCGGGCCAATCCGGCGTGTAAAAATTAAAAGAGAACATATATCCACACAAATTGTGAAATTCCATCCATCTACCTCACTTCAATAGATTTAATTTAATATTTTATACAATTTATAGATATAAATAACTGTTGTTTTATGTATTTTGCAGATTGCATTTATATATATACTACGTAGAGCATATAGTAGATAAATATACGCAAGTCATTAGGTCATTGGTTCCGAACCTGGGGATAATTACCCTTTAAGGGGAAAACTGTACTTTGTGAGGGGTAATGAACAAAAAGCCATCAAACATACTGAATAAAAAAGCGGCGGAAAAGTCGCTCTGCATTTGTTTACTACTTAAATCAGGGGTAAAATCTAAAAAAAGGTTAGGAACCACTGCATTAGGTGATCGTTAGAGCTGCCCGTAGCTAACTCGTTTACATTCTCATTGCGTTGTGTAGTGCGCACTCACTAGAGAACTTTAGACTTTGTGTGGGCGGCAAGCCGCGCCACGTGGCGACACGTCGCGCCACGCCGCGGCCACCGACGCCACACGCGTAGCCACGTAGCCACCGCCGGGTAAGCACACGAGTACCCCTATATCTACGATATCTTGTATACGAACAGAAATATAACAGAGCTTAAATCTTACTATACTAAAGCGACCCCGTGTCGCCACTTCAGCCCGAATCTTCGACTACCTTGAGACTGAACACTATTTTCAGGGAGACCTTGTTGTTGTCGCATTAGTAATTTTGCGAATTTATTGAAAATGAAAAGTTCAAATTTGAAACTTAACAAATCGTAATAAGACATAATATTGCATTGTATATAAATTTGAGTGATATGTAAAGTACATATAATAATAAACAAATAGAAACAAAAAGCAATAAATAAAGTATACCTTGATGTTGCCTTCGGAGTGTGTATATAGGAGGCGGACGAGAGTCGGCCGTACCGCGTCGGTCTCCGGCCAGCCGTCGGCAAGTCGTGCGCTAGCCGGCGACTAGCCGTCGGCAAGTTGTGCGTTAGCCGGCGACCAGCCGTCGGCAAGTCGTACGCTAGCCGGCGGCCAGTTGTTGGCGAGTCGTGCGCTATCGGGCGACCAGTCTTCGGCGACTCGTGACCTAGTCGGCGACCAATCGTCGGCGAGTCGTGCGCTAGCCGGCGACCAGCCGTCGACCGCGGCGCACGAGACCAGCGCTCGTGCTGCCGACGTAAGAAGGTTTATTTTGTAGTAATGATGTGGGCTCGTTACTTAAATAACAATTACTGTGATTACAATCTCATATTAGCCTTCAATACTTATACATATTTTTTAGAGTACAATGTTATAGTTATTTAGTATATTAATAAGTATATTTGTAAGCGAGTCACAAAATTATATTTACTTCCCTAAACATTAGATTTCACGTTATTTAAGTATTTAGAGCAATAGTTGAAGCATTTAACCTTTTATATGAGAGATATTAACGTTTAGGGTTCTTTTGAGATTCCGCGTCCTGCGTCCGCGCCGCGTGTAAAAGGGCGGGCCGGCGCGCGCCACTTCGGTTCATATACCATAACCTTGTTGACAGTTAACAGTGTTGTCATAGTGAGTAATTATTTCGACTGTATATAAAATAAGTTTTGATTGTTTAGAAAGATGTGTGCATTTGTGATTAGTTATTGATTATAATTATTATTTAGATGTTTCTATGATTTCCAGACATAACAAATGTATACCGCTGCGCACGACACAATATATCGTATTTTAACCAATAGCCAGTTACCATAATGTGATTAAAGTATATAGATATATATTATATTTTTTGAATACACACACGATTGTCACGAATAAATATGTAATGGCAAAACAAAAGTTGCTTGTCGCTTTTGAAGATTATAAATTAAAGTAAGTTCAGTTTGGGTTTCCTTTACGAAGCGATGCATGAACAGATATATCGGCAACTACTGCTTTGTACAGATAATACACATTAAACAGTTTTCTTCAGGATATAGACTACGATTTACTTCAATTATTAAAATGAGCAGGATATGGCGTCGATTACGGGTACGGGTACGGGTTCGTGGTTAGAAACGAGAGGTTATGTTGTGCAAACCAAGTCCATAAAAGTAATAAGACAGGGCGTTTAAAAAAAATAGTGTACCCTTTCCTTTATGTATTTTTAAAAATTTGGAGAGGTCCCTATTCAGAATCAAGAGCACAATCGATTCTGATCGTTTAAAAAAATGTTCCCATTTTTTCATACAAAATTTTATGAGTCGGTTTTGTCACGCCCGTACAAAGTGTATGAAAAAAACGTCGCAAAACTGTCATTTTTTTTAGGTAATTTTTTTAAACTATCGGAATCGATTGTGCTCTTGATTCTGAGTAGGAAAAACCATAATTTTCCCAAAATTTAAAAAAAAAGAAAAGGTACACTTTTTTTTAAAACGCCCAAATTTCATGAGTCTATTTGTTTTATTAGCAGCAGGTACATTCCTCAACGAAACATTTTTGTTTTAAAAAATGATTTCGTCGAGTAACGTTCTGCTAATAGAAACAAATATATGGCCAGAAAATCATTTCTTACGCCTATCCAATTCAATTAGGGTTTCCGTGACAGGCATAGTTTCGTGAAGTCCGTTTGACAGCTTTGATATTTGCGTCCCGTTTGTGATTGGTTGAATAATAACTAAATGAGCCAATCGCTGCAAGATTGACTGTCGAACGAACCTCTCTATACTAACGCCATCTAGCGATATTTCACCTGTCAAAAAACCCTTATGCCCGGTTTACATTATTCCAGTAAAACCGTTCAGTAGCATGACACTGCGGTGCTCGGTCGATCTTGTGTAACTCGTGTGGATTGTGACCCCGCAATGTATAGCTACTGGCACGATTTTACTGGAATTATGTGAACCGGGCATATTTCTAACAGTCGTAAGCTATGCTACTTGCGATAGATGGCACCACATAACACTTTTGGCGTATGCAAACGGTTTTTTTCGTTGGGTTGGTTGGGACGACATGGTGGTAGCACAGCGCGTATAACCAAGAGATATGGGTCTAAATCCCATCCGAGCAACAGGAAACTTCTTAGTTTCTTAATAAACCTTAATATCAGGAGCTCATTAATGGTATTTGCAGTCTTCATCTCACAGAAAATATGTCTAATGTAAACGTGAATCTACAAAAACTGTTCAAGTACTCTAGTAGAGCCAGTGTAACTAGGACTTTGAGTCGACGAATGCTCTCTCCGCATGCATTTAGTTACCTTAAGAACTTAGGAAGTTCGTTTAGTTACTTTATTTACCTACAACTATACCTCATTAGCATGACAGTTCATGTAAAACTCAATTTTATTAGTTTTATTAATGTTGTTTATTGATCTGTTCGTGTTATTATAAGTTAAGCGATTGGGACGTGTTGAACGGTCATTTTTTAAACCTTTGTCATTCATTGTAATAGTTTAAATACATATATGCTGTGTCCAGGGGCGGACTGGGATTTACTGTGACCCTGGGCTAGTACTACTTAGGGGCCTAATAAAGTAATCAACTAATTGCAATAATATCGAAAATTTTCTACAATAATGATATACTTGATCTCTACCGGGGTTTGGGAGGCCTTTATGCCCAAGCGGCTTATGGTTGCAGCCCTCCTAGATCCGCCCCTGGCTGTGTTAAGTAGCAAGAGACCCTCGCGTGATACCAGACTACCACTACCTTACTGCTCGCAGGTTGTTCTTTGCATACGTTAGTTTCTCCGTTGAAATATTGGGAGCTGAAGGCACGGTTCTCCTTGGTAACCCTCAAGCTGCTTCGACTGCCTTAGGCACGCTTCAGCGTCGTAAATATGCCTCGGCAGTCTTCGGGTTACATCAGCAGCTTAAGGCATACCTATCGACATTATTTTTCTCAACACTATTCTCTCAATTACCCTATTATTTTCCGTTTTTTAATAACTTTTTTCTTGTGGTGTTTGTGATACTTAAAATGAATAATAATAATTAATATCATGCGACACTTGACACCAATCGACCTAGTCCCCAAACTAAGCAAAGCTTGTACTATAGATACTAGGATAAACATACTTATATAGATAAATACATACTTAAATACGTATTAAACATCCAAACCCCAAGAACAAACATTCTTATTATTCATACAAATATCTGCCCCGGTCGGGAATCGAACCCGGGACCTCAAGCTTCGTAGTCAGGTTCTCTAACCACTTGGCCATCCGGTCGTCAAATGAAATAGTTTATTTTGCTTTTGATGCTTGCTTGTTTGCCCTTGGCTTTCAAACAGTCTAGCCTGTGGCACATGATGGTATCGATTGAATGTAGAGGAGGGCATGCCCCCCCTTACGCCCCCTGTCCCCCTATACCACAAAAGTTACAATGGCTACAATTCTAGAAAATTGTTAAGCTTCTCTTAATATATAATGTATGTATGTAAACTCTTCATTGTACAAAAGAAAAGAAACAAAACACAATTGACAAACTTATAGTATATTTACATATACTACAATTTTGACAAATTTGTAGCAGTTGTAACTTTTGTGGTGCCTTTAGGGGGCGGGTTGACATGTTAACATACATATGTCGCACAGATGCACGGTCGGTAACGGCAAGAAAGCTAAAACCTGTTACAGTTGTTTGATATAGACATCCGCAGAGCCTGAATCATTCAAATATACCAAATTTTATAACCAAGTGCTGGCCGGTAAAGATATAGAAAACTGAAAACCAGCGTCAATCTCTAAGTGTGAACCCAGGGCTCTACAAAAGTTCTGGCCATAATAAAATAAATGCATTAGGTACAGAGTAAAATTGTATAGCATATACTTCCCATTAATTAGCTGTTGGTAACTATCTAAGGGATCCGGGAAGTGTTAGTTTTTCCACAGGGTTCCGTAGCCAAAAAAGTTTCGAAACCGCTGTTGTAAACTAATAATTTCGTTCTTGAACGGTAGCAATGGTATCATGAGTGGTGTCTCCTAAATGTACACACGAATGGGTAGTACCATAGCGAGCACAAATAATTAAGTTCGGGTCTCAATGCAAGTATGTAGTTACATATAGTTGGGCATGTTCGTTTGATACTTAATATGAAATTATTGTACTACCACCGGTTTAATGTAAGCATATAGTATCACAAATTGTTGTTTGCCCCTCAGTTAGAGCTGTGAAACAAAGTTTCTACAAGTTATTTAATGGCTAAATGGTTAAATCAACAGTCAAACTGCACCGAGACTTGACTATATATTGCTAACTCTATATGCGCAAGTAGACAGTTGGCTAGACCATTTCGCTAATATAAAAGTTGAAAGCTGAGTCAATGTCACAGTATATTTATTGGGCTAGACTAATTTTGACCTAGTTATGGCTTCACAAGCAGAGGTCACGAACCTCTCTCTGGTCCGACTGGTCCGAGCCGGGTCTTGCACTTTTGTTTTCTGCAGCAGCTTTTGATGTTCGTACTTATATTTCGTTAAAGCGTGACCAATACATGTACGGTCTAACTCTAGCAATGTCCCGGATGTGAGGCAAGCTTGCGTGAAACTTTGTTCCACGGTCTCAAGTTCTACTGTAAGTTGTTGAGCCCTCCGCCGCCCGCGGCGCCACTGTATACGACTATTGCGATAGGGCTGTCACCATTCCGTCATTGTTTCGTTGTCAGGGTCGCCGCGGCCGCTGCGCACGCGTTTATTTTTGAGCCGCAACACGACCTTAATGCGCGCAGCGACCGCGCCGACCCAAAACTTAGTATTACGTGATCTGTATTATTTAATTTGAAAAATGCCACGCCTTCGCCATTGTACATTAGTGTACTAGTTGTACGCCGCTTAACTTCATTATTATTATATACAAGAATAATAAAAATAATTGTTTTGAATTTTGTGGTTTGATTTGTTTCTTCTAGTCCCAGAGCCTGATTACCTGATAGTTACCTACTGTGCATACAGGTACAGTCACCAGCACCAATATCTGACACAACAAGCTTGCATAAATATCTGATACGACTCTATTTCTAGGGCCGGAAGGCCGTGTCACATATTTTTGCACACTCCGCTGTGGCAGATAATAATGCT
>NC_133474.1:22020545-22021190 GCF_025370935.1 Choristoneura fumiferana | reverse complement strand
TTTAGTTTCACCTGTCCCGTTGGCTGTCCGTCTGTCTGTCTGTCTGTAATGAAATCTTGCAAGTTAAATTTGACCAACTTCCAGCAGCAGCAGCAGCAGTTAGTCAGATTGACTTGAAATTTGGACTACTTATGTAAACTGCGTGACAATGAAATAATCTACTAGTGACATCCTGGTAGTCCAGCCAGGATTGTCTCCGCAGGACGGAACTCTTTAACGGTTATTAGCATCGACTTGAAATTTGATATGCAAATGTAGTTTGGGTAACAATGCAAGTACAGTCAACAAAAAGTACACTTAGCAAAAAAGCTTGTATTAAAAATGAAAATTTTATGGTTAGGTTATTTTCCATTTTGTCGAAATACGGGACATGTAGTAATACGGGACGGAATGATCAATTACGGTGACAAACCCGTATACATATATGAAACATATACATATAAGAAGCTAAGTTCATCCTTATCAAAATTCCACATTATTTTTACGGTTCCGTACAATTGCCAAGATTTTAGGAGACGGATTGAAGGCAGGGAGGGGGCTGATAGCACAATAGCTGATGCTGATAATAGCTGATGGAACAAACTTTACCCGAGGCCTAGTAACTGAATCGCAATTCCCGGATTATGTAAAAAAATCCCAGGGCTA
>NC_133474.1:22014305-22020445 GCF_025370935.1 Choristoneura fumiferana | reverse complement strand
GATCGCTAGGTACGTTCACCTATAAGCCGGACCATGTTGTGCTATGAGGCTTATAGTTATGTGCTATGACACAGCAGCAACCGAATAAATTATCGAGTGAAAATTAGTAACTGCTCAGAAGTAAATATGGTTTAAGAACGTATTTTTATAAAGAATTATAAACAATTCAAGTTTATCCCTCTCTTTCTTCGAGGATGCCTATGCCCAACAGTGGGCACAGCATGGGCTACATCCTAAGCTGGGATGATGCTGATGGTAATGATAAAGAGTATAATTAACAGGTTTATTGAAAAATAAAATTTGGAAAAGATTATGTCATCATCATCATCATCATCAGCCGGAAGACGTCCACTGCTGGACAGAGGCCTCCCCCTTAGAACGCCACAATGAACGACAACTCGCCACTTGCATCCACCGGTTTCCCGCTACTCTCACGATGTCGTCAGTCCACCTGGTGGGAGGCCTGCCAACGCTTCGTCTTCCGGTACTCGAGGACTTTTCTCCCCCAACGGTTATCTGTTCTTCGAGCGATGTGGCCTGCCCATTGCCACTTCAATTTGCATATTTTTCCAGCTAAAAGAAAAGATTATGTACAAGAGTAAAAAAAATTTAATTAAAAATCACCATTCAAAAAGTAAGTAAGTAAAATACGTAAATACCTGTGCGAAACTGAGGCGGGCGGCTAGTTTTGAATAAATCATTTGATTAATGTTTCCTTTTCCCGAGCAATGCGATGTCACTGGCTTTTTCTATGAAAAAGGTTCACATTGGGTCACAATTCGGTTTGGTCCGGTAGTTAATTAACAAACCAAACCCTCTAAACCTCGTGCGTGCCTCTTTTTTTTAACCAAAGTTCAACGGCCCTCTGAATATATTACTATGTGGGCGCGTAATTATATGTTACGGCGGTATCGAGCCATGCTTCCTCGTAACTAATTAAATCCTGGCCATACAAGTATGACACCTTTGGACACAGTGGTGTTATTTTAAAAAAGCCATGCCCTACGATGCCATACCAAAGAGGAGATTTGACACATCATTTGAAAGTTTTACAAGATAACAAACGAAGCAAAGACGACACCCTATTAGGGTAGAGTATGTGAAACCTAGCCCTCTTGTTCTGAGAGGAGTAGCTAACTTAGCCCTCTTGTTGTTGATGATTATGTGAAACCTAAATAATATCGTGATTCTTATCCTAATCCCATACGACTAAAATTATAAATGCGAAAGTTTCAGAGTATGTTCCGAAGGAGTATTAGATTCTTAGACATTCGTATGTGCCTATTATAATTAAAATTGAATACAGATATTTATAGTCACGAGTAGACTAGACCACGCCGCTGTAATTTGATCGAGTCGAAACGTCGATGTAATTATTACTCGTTTTTTATATATACATTCATGTCATGTTCATATGCTTAATAATATAGATGTTACATGATTAGGTTGTAGGTACATGAAACCCTGATAGGGTATATAATGTCAAATAGTTTCTTAATCTATCTTATAATAATTGCAATTAAAATATGTATTCCATAATAGCATATTAAATCATTCAATCATTAAAGTAATTAGATATTTCATGTCAACGTATGTACATAAAATAATAACTAAAGAAAGAAAAAGAAAGAAAGAAAGAAGACATTTATTCACTAACACAGAAGACACACATATACAGCAAAATTAACACAAAAAAAAAAAAAAAACAGAAAAACACATGAAAATATTAATACAATATATATTTGCAGGTGGTAGGACCTTGTGCAAGGTCCGCCCGGATTGCTACACCATCTTGCTCGTAATCCTGCCGTGAAGCAGCAGTGCTTGCACTGTTGTGTTTCGGCGTGGAGAGTAAACAGCCGGTGAAATTACTGGCACTTGAGGTATCCCATCTTAGCCTCTAGGTTGGCAACGCATCTGCAATCCCCTGGTGTTGCAGGTGTCTATGGGCGGTGGTGATCTCTTACCATCAGGAGACCCACTTGCCGCTCGTTTTCCACCAGTCAAATAAAAAAATAAAAAAAATAAAAAAACAATAACTACTGGTTATTAAAGCGTGTTTAATGATAAATCTCGAGTGTGTTAGTAGATATGAGTGAAAATCAAGAAAAGATTAAAATTATTTGAAACACAGAATCTTTTACTTTGAAAATAAAAATCAACAAACAGATTTCATGGTGGAGCTGATGACGCATTGACTGTATTGGGCTACCATAAAAGTTAGATTACGCAAACATAGTATTTGTGAATACAATTGTGGATCTGAGTGGAATCATTGTGAAGCGCGAGATGTGACGCTGACTCAGGGGAGTTAATGAGTGCTCATTGCTCAATGCGAGTGGGCAAGTTACCAGCGTTTGGAGTCTAGCAAAGACGAGTCGTTCTATTACGACAGAGAACGATTGGTTTTTTTGTAACTTATATTTCGAGGCCGATTGCCATGGCACAAAGACAAACAAATTTTAAACTAGCTTTATTTATAATTTATGAATCAGGCGTTACTTTGCGGAGGTCCATATCAATGAAACTAAATAATTTTTGCTCACCGCCGACCTTACGATAGCTAAGCTTATGCAAAATATGCGTGTTCATGCAGTTCCTCCACCTCCACACTGTAAGAACAGCACACAAATCACACAACCCATCTATCACCACCACCACACTACACTGACGCGTTTCGAACTCAACCAGAGCTCATCTTCAGAGTGACACAACCGTACACCCATGCTACCAGTTGTTAGACTAACGAACCACAACCACCGTTCTAACTTGTCACTGTAACTCCCCAAGTACCCACATACGTTTTATGAAACAAAACAAAACTACCCACAAAATATTATAAATTTTTTAACCGTCCTTCAAAACTACCTTGATTTTTTATTTATTTACTGTCAAGGCATGTTTTATTAACTACCATTGCTGAAATTAGATCCAAGCCGTAGCAAGGGAGATGAAACTAAATTACCTGCTCATTATATAGACCCCATACTGTTGTATCTAATTATCTCCATGCATTCTAAAACATCGAGACGAAACCCTTGCCAAATAATGTAACACTTCATACGAATCTGAGTCCGATAAAGAATGATTTAGTTCCAACAAATGTTTGGCAAAATTCGACTTATCAGGATGCTCATTCCTATATGCCGAAACATGCTCTTTAAACCTAGTATTAAACTGCGACCTGTCTGACCAACATATACTTTACTGCAGTCATTACAAGTGAGCTTGTATACACCCGATCTAGTTCCTTTATCTACCTTCTCTTTGTGGTTACAAAGCTTAGAGTACAAAGAGTTGTTAGTCTTAAAGGCTACCTTAACATTGTTTGATTTTAAAATACCATAAAATTCTATCAGACAAACGACCAACGTATGAAATGCTACACCTATATTTGTTAGAAGACTGCGATGGTAACACGGCGTAAAGCATGCTATTCACATGTGTGCTTCTTCTGAACCAAACTATTGACCATTGTTTTAGTATAACCATTCGATAACCGCTATCTGATAAATAGTATTTAACTCTAAATCAAAATCTTCCCTAGAAAGAGGTACAGTTAACAATCTATGTACATAACAATGAAAAGCTGCTAATTTATGCTGCCACGGGTGATTAGATGATGCTGGTATCACGGCATCTGTGTACGTGGGCTTTCGGTAAATTTTGAATTGGTGTTTATTATTAAATCTATTAATTGTCAAATCCAAAAAGTTTAACGAAAAATTTTCTTCTAATTCTTTTTTAAATTTTATTATAACATGTTTGTTATTTAAACCATTCACAAACAAGTCGAGCTGTCTCATACTTCCCCTCCAGCACAGAATTAAATCATCAACGTACCTATAATAATACACATTATTATTGTTACCACCCACTATGTACCTATTTTCAAAGTAATCCATAAAAAATATCTGCCATTAATGGACTCAGAGGTGATCCCATTGCTAAACCATCACTCTGTAAATAATACTGTCCATTAAACCGGAAATAATTTTGTTTCATGCATAAAGTTACCAAATTAATTAATTCACAAACCTCCCCAGGATGTAAACGCTTCCTTTCCAAATGATTTTTAAGAATAACTATTGTCTCACTATATGGTACATTAGTAAATAAACTATCTACATCTAAAGAAAGCAATGTTGCGTTAGGCGGAATGCTTTCACAGTTTTTACAAAAGGACCTACAATAACGTTTTCATACATGAATTTAAAGAAGCTTGTTAAAGAATCTCAATTTACCTTTGAAACCGAACAGCAGAAGAGTTTGTTATACTAATGAATCCGCAGGCACCAATTCTGTATGGATTGCCTAAAATTCATAAGGATAATGTGCCAGTTCGTCCGGTTGTCTCATATGTGAGTGCTCCAGCATATAAATTGGCAAGGAAATTAAATAGTGTTATTCGTGTAAAATCTTCTTTTACCCCATCATACAGTTTGAAGAATAGTTCGGATTTAGTTAGCAAAATTAAAGATAACAGCATTCCGCCTAACGCAACATTGCTTTCTTTAGATGTAGATAGTTTATTTACTAATGTACCATATAGTGAGACAATAGTTATTCTTAAAAACTCATTTGGAAAGGAATCGTTTACATCCTGGGGAGGTTTGTGAATTAATTAATTTGGTAACTTTATGCATGAAACAAAATTATTTCCGGTTTAATGGACAGTATTATTTACAGAGTGATGGTTTAGCAATGGGATCACCTCTGAGTCATTAATGGCAGATATTTTTTATGGATTACTTTGAAAATAGGTACATAGTGGGTAATAATAATATTGTGTATTATTATAGTACGTTGATGATTTAATTCTGTGCTGGAGGGGAAGTATGAGACAGCTCGACTTGTTTGTGAATGGTTTAAATAACAAACATGTTAAAATAAAATTTAAAAAAGAATTAGAAGAAAATTTTTCGTTAAACTTTTTGGATTTGACAATTAATAGATTTAATAATAAACACCAATTCAAAATTTACCGAAAGCCCACGTACACAGATGCCGTGATACCAGCATCATCTAATCACCCGTGGCAGCATAAATTAGCAGCTTTTCATTGTTATGTACATAGATTGTTAACTGTACCTCTTTCTAGGGAAGATTTTGATTTAGAGTTAAATACTATTTATCAGATAGCGTTATCGAATGGTTATACTAAAACAATGGTCAATAGTTTGGTTCAGAAGAAGCAGGTACGGATTGTGAATAGCATGCTTTACGCCGTGTTCCATCGCAGTCTTCTAACAAATATAGGTGTAGCATTTCATACGTTGGTCGTTTTGTCTGATAGAATTTATGGTATTTTAAAATCAAACAATGTTAAGGTAGCCTTTAAGACTAACAACTCTTGTACTCTAAGCTTTGTAACCACAAAGAGAAGGTAGATAAAGGAACTAGATCGGGTGTATACAAAGCTCACTTGTAATGACTGCAGTAAAGTATATGTTGTCAGACAGGTCGCAGTTTTAATGCTAGGTTTAAAGAGCATGTTTCGGCATATAGGAATGAGCATCCTGATAAGTCGAATTTTTGCCAAACATTTGTTTGGAACTAAATCATTCTTTATCGGACTCAGATTCGTATGAAGTGTTACATTATTGTGGCAAGGGGTTTCGTCTCTCGATGTTTTAGAATGCATGGAGATAATTAGATACAACAGTATGGGGTCTATTATTAATGAGGCAGGTAAATTTAGTTTCATCTCCCTTGCTACGGCTTGGATCTAATTTCAGCAATGGTAGTTAATAAAACATGCCTTGACAGTAAATAAATAAAAATCAAGGTAGTTTTGAAGGACGGTTAAAAAATTTATTAATAATTTGTGGGTAGTTTTGTTTGTTTCATAAAACGTATGTGGGTACTTGGGGAGTTACAGTGACAAGTTAAAACGGTGGTTGTGGTTCGTTAGTCTAACACTGGTAGCATGGTGTACGGTTGTGTCACTCTGAAGATGAGCTCTGGTTGAGTTTCGAACGCGTCAGTGTAGTGTGGTGGTGGTGATAGATGGGTTTGTGTGATTTGTGTGTGTTCTTACAGTGTGGAGGTGGAGGAACTGCATGAACACGCATATTTTGCATAAGCTTAGCTATCGTAAGGTCGCGGTGAGCAAGGAAATTATTTTAGTTCATTAAAAG
>NC_133474.1:21976518-22013812 GCF_025370935.1 Choristoneura fumiferana | reverse complement strand
ATAAGTTTTGATGTTTAGAAAGATGTGTGCATTTGATGATTAGTTATTGATTATAATTATTATTTAGATGTTTCTATGATTTTCCAGACATAACAGATGTATACCGCTGCGCACGACACAATATATCGTATTTTAACCAATAGCCAGTTACCATAATGTGATTAAAGTATATAGATATATATTATATTTTTTGAATACACACACGATTGTCACGAATAAATATGTAATGGCAAAACAAAAGTTGCTTGTCGCTTTTGAAGATTATAAATTAAAGTAAGTTCAGTTTGGGTTTCCTTTACGAAGCGATGCATGAACAGATATATCGGCAACTACTGCTTTGTACAGATAATACACATTAAACAGTTTTCTTCAGGATATAGACTACGATTTACTTCAATTATTAAAATGAGCAGGATATGGCGTCGATTACGGGTACGGGTACGGGTTCGTGGTTAGAAACGAGAGGTTATGTTGTGCAAACCAAGTCCATAAAAGTAATAAGACAGGGCGTTTAAAAAAAATAGTGTACCCTTTCCTTTATGTATTTTTAAAAATTTGGAGAAATATGTTTTTTCCTATTCAGAATCAAGAGCACAATCGATTCTGATCGTTTAAAAAAATGTTCCCATTTTTTCATACAAAATTTTATGAGTCGGTTTTGTCACGCCCGTACAAAGTGTATGAAAAAAACGTCGCAAAACTGTCATTTTTTTTAGGTAATTTTTTTAAACTATCGGAATCGATTGTGCTCTTGATTCTGAGTAGGAAAAACCATAATTTTCCCAAAATTAAAAAAAAAGAAAGGTACACTTTTTTTTAAAACGCCCAAATTTCATGAGTCTATTTGTTTTATTAGCAGCAGGTACATTCCTCAACGAAACATTTTTGTTTTAAAAAATGATTTCGTCGAGTAACGTTCTGCTAATAGAAACAAATATATGGCCAGAAAATCATTTCTTACGCCTATCCAATTCAATTAGGGTTTCCGTGACAGGCATAGTTTCGTGAAGTCCGTTTGACAGCTTTGATATTTGCGTCCCGTTTGTGATTGGTTGAATAACTAAATGAGCCAATCGCTGCAAGATTGACTGTCGAACGAACCTCTCTTTAACGCCATCTAGCGGTATTTCACCTGTCAAAAAACCTTATGCCCGGTTACATTATTCCAGTAAACCGTTCAGTAGCATGACACTGCGGTGCTCGGTCGATCTTGTGTAACTCGTGTGGATTGTGACCCCGCAATGTATAGCTACTGGCACGATTTTACTGGAATTATGTGAACCGGGCATATTTCTAACAGTCGTAAGCTATGCTACTTGCGATAGATGGCACCACATAACACTTTTGGCGTATGCAGACGGTTTTTTTCGTTGGGTTGGTTGGGACGACATGGTGGTAGCACAGCGCGTATAACCAAGAGATATGGGTCTAAATCCCATCCGAGCAACAGAAAACTTTTTAGTTTCTTAATAAACCTTAATATCAGGAGCTCATTAATGGTATTTGCAGTCTTCATCTCACAGAAAATATGTCTAATGTAAACGTGAATCTACAAAAACTGTTCAAGTACTCTAGTAGAGGTAAACTAGGACTTTGAGTCGACGAATGCTCTCTCCGCATGCATTTAGTTACCTTAAGAACTTAGGAAGTTCGTTTAGTTACTTTATTTACCTACAACTATACCTCATTAGCATGACAGTTCATGTAAAACTCAATTTTATTAGTTTTATTAATGTTGTTTATTGATCTGTTCGTGTTATTATAAGTTAAGCGATTGGGACGTGTTGAACGGTCAATTTTTATAACCTTTGTCATTCATTGTAATAGTTTAAATACATATATGCTGTGTCCAGGGGCGGACTGGGATTTACTGTGACCCTGGGCTAGTACTACTTAGGGGCCTAATAAAGTAATCAACTAATTGCAATAATATCGAAAATTTTCTACAATAATGAATACTTGGGATCTCTATCGGGGTTTGGGTGGCCTTTATGCCCAAGCGGCTTATGGTTGCAGCCCTCCTAGATCCGCCCCTGGCTGTGTTAAGTAGCAAGAGACCCTCGCGTGATACCAGACTACCACTACCTTACTGCTCGCAGGTTGTTCTTTGCATACGTTAGTTTCTCCGTTGAAATATTGGGAGCTGAAGGCACGGTTCCCCTTGGTAACCCTCAAGCTGCTTCGACTGCCTTAGGCACGCTTCAGCGTCGTAAATATGCCTCGGCAGTCTTCGGTTACATCAGCAGCTTAAGGCATACCTATCGACATTATTTTTCTCAACACTATTCTCTCAATTACCCTATTCTTTTCGATTTTTTAATAACTTTTTTCTTGTGGTGTTTGTGATACTTAAAATAATAATAATTAATATCATGAGACACTTGACACCAATTGACCTAGTCCCCAAACTAAGCAAAGCTTGTACTATAGATACTAGGATAAACATACTTATATAGATAAATACATACTTAAATACGTATTAAACATCCAAACCCCCAAGAACAAACATTCTTATTATTCATACAAATATCTGCCCCGGTCGGGAACCGAACCCGGGACCTCAAGCTTCGTAGTCAGGTTCTCTAACCACTAGGCCATCCGGTCGTCAAATGAAATAGTTTATTTTGCTTTTGGTGCTTGCTTGTTTGCCCTTGGCTTTCAAACAGTCTAGCCTGTGGCAAATGATGGTATCGATTGAATGTAGAGGAGGGCATGCCCTCCCTTACGCCCCCTATCCCCCTATACCACAAAAGTTACAATGGCTACAATTCTAGAAAATTGTTAAGCTTCTCTTAATATATAATGTATGTATGTAAACTCTTCATTGTACAAAAGAAAAGAAACAAAACAAAATTGACAAACTTATAGTATATTTACTTATACTACAATTGTTGTAACAAGTTGTAACTTTTGTGGTGCCTTTAGGGGGCAGGTTGACATGTTAACATACATATGTCGCACAGATGCACGGTCGGTAACGGCAAGAAAGCTAAAACCTGTTACAGTTGTTTGATATAGACATCCGCAGAGCCTGAATCATTCAAATATACCAAATTTTATAACCAAGTGCTGGCCGGTAAAGATATAGAAAACCAGCGTCAATCTCTAAGTGTGAACCCAGGGCTCTACAAAAGTTCGGGCCATAATAAAATAAATGCATTAGTTACAGAGTAAAATTGTATAGCATATACTTCCCATTAATTAGCTGTTGGTAACTATCTAAGGGATCCGGGAAGTGTTAGTTTTTCCACAGGGTTCCGTAGCCAAAAAAGTTTCGAAACCGCTGTTGTAAACTAATAATTTCGTTCTTGAACGGTAGCAATGGTATCATGAGTGGTGTCTCCTAAATGTACACACGAATGGGTAGTACCATAGCGAGCACAAATAATTAAGTTTGGGTCTCAATGCAAGTATGTAGTTACATATAGTTGGGCATGTTCGTTTGATACTTAATATGAAATTATTGTACTACCACTGGTTTAATGTAAGCATATATAGTATCACAAATTGTTGTTTGCCCCTCAGTTAGAGCTGTGAAACAAAGTTTCTACAAGTTATTTAATGGCTAAATGGTTAAATCAACAGTCAAACTGCACCGAGACTTGACTATATATTGCTAACTCTATATGCGCAAGTAGACAGTTGGCTAACCATTTAGCTAATATAAAGTTGAAAGCTGAGTCAATGTCACAGTATATTTATTGGGCTAGACTAATTTTGACCTATGGCTTCTCAAGCAGAGGATCGTGGGTCCGAGCCGGGTCTCGCACTTTTGTTTTCTGCAGCAGCAGCTGTGCTCTAATGTTCGTACTTATATTTCGTTAAAGCGTGACCAATACATGTACGGTCTAACTCTAGCAATGTCCCGGATGTGAGGCAAGCTTGCGTGAAACTTTGTTCCACGGTCTCAAGTTCTACTGTAAGTTGTTGAGCCCTCCGCCGCCCGCGGCGCCACTGTATACGACTATTGCGATAGGGCTGTCACCATTCCGTCATTGTTTCGTTGTCAGGGTCGCCGCGGCCGCTGCGCACGCGTTTATTTTTGAGCCGCAACACGACCTTAATGCGCGCAGCGACCGCGCCGACCCAAAACTTAGTATTACGTGATCTGTATTATTTAATTTGAAAAATGCCACGCCTTCGCCATTGTACATTAGTGTACTAGTTGTACGCCGCTTAACTTCATTATTATTATATACAAGAATAATAAAAATAATTGTTTTGAATTGTGTGGTTTGATTTGTTTCTTCTAGTCCCAGCCTGATTACCTGATAGTCACTGTGCATACAGGTACAGTCACCAGCACCAATATCAGACACAATAAGCATGCATAAATATCTGATAAGACTCTATTTCTATGGCCGGAAGGCCGTGTCACATATTTTTGCACGCTCCGCTGTGGCAGATAATAATGCTGGTGACCGTCCCATCAGCCAAATATGTGGTCTACCACCCTAAAGTTGATAATCGTTTGCACGTCATAAAACAATAATGTCAACATGAAAGTTCGACTTTAACGACATCTATTTGATAGGAACTTGTTTAAAAATTTATACTTACCACTTATTTAGCTAATGGGCCGACTGTTTCTAGGGCAGACAAAAAATGGACAGCAGCCATTGTGCCTACCAGTGATCGCCACCAACCTTTTTTAGTCTGATTGCCCGTTTTTTCGCCTGCTCTAGAATCATACTTCAACAGATCTACCTATGAGGTAGCTTTCCGCCAACGATGCTAGTAACAATGATAAGTGTACTTTCGAATGACGAATCACGGCTTGTCTACGGTAGCGGTGGAGTAGTACCCTATTGTTTGGAGTGACAAAACACTGCCCAAGGTATTAAAATTATTCAGCATGCTCAGTCACACGACTTGGTATCAAAAACAAAAAAGTATTTATTTCATGGAATCACATCGACACATCTATTTTTTTAAATTATAATTATATTAATAATCACATTGCTCTTATAAATTATTAAATAGTGCCTAAAATTAGAGGAATTACGCATATACATATAAACTATGCTATATTTATATAATGCTACACTACATTTTATCGACAGAAACACAAAAATCCATTTGGTCTTAAAGCCATCTCTTGTTTTATTGTTAATTATGTTCCTTTCACTTCAGTCTACGTTTGTACAGTGGCAAGTGGCACTAACAGCTAAGCGCGGTATTGGGTGCGGTGTCCATTGCTGCCTGCCCTTTAGTCCTCTTTGCTCCTCTTCTTAGTGAGGAGGTAATGAATGCCGACCACGGCATTCACTCTGCAACAACAGACAGTTTTACAAATGAACATTGATGGACAAAAAAAACAGAAAACTAAAACTGGCCATGATGCAAATTAGAATGGACTTGGATATTCCGGAAAAAGATGAATTTTTAAGTTAACTACAAACATTAAAGAACTAGTTACCTTTCGTTAACTTTTCATAACTTCGTTAAGCATAAAATATAAGGTACTAGCTATTTGTCAAAAAGACATCGTACGGATTGCTCTACGCCAAAGCCGTTCGAGCCGTTTTGATTTGAATTTAACGTAATGTTATTAATATAACAAACTCTGATGCTACATCCTTTTATTATTATTTTTTATGTCCTGTCCAAACTTCTTTAGCCCATACCAACATTTTATACGAGTAAATAACAAACCCAACTACATTTAAAATATAAGTACAATTTCGATCTAGAATTAACTAGTAACGATTCACGTTAATTCTGTTAAATCATCGGAAACGTAACACTAACATTTAATGAAAATTAACGAAGTTAACCATTAAAGCGGGCAACTGGTGGATGCAGACGGCAAGTTGTTCATTGTCAATTGTCATATTCCAATACGAACGCTTTTATTGAAGAGTCTTCTGGCTGATGATGATGAAGTCAGCTGTATCATCGTTGATGCCCAGTCCGACACACGACAACGATAAACGAGTATCGTAGCAATTTCACTTTGCACACTGGCGCTATCAAGTTCAATCAATCAACCAGTCAATGTGTTTTAGATATAATATTCAGAAAAACTTTTTGATAAGTTAATAAAATCGAGTACTGCCTTTTCGCAACGTAACGTTTGGCAACCTGTTTCATTTCGCAACTTTTCATTTCGCAAACTCTAAAACTGTAAATATTTCAGGATTTATTTCAGGGCCATTGTGTAGAACCCTTTAGGTTAGGTTAGGCTAGTTTTATAAAAATCCTGAAATATTTACAGTTTCAGAAATATTATACAGTTGGGAAATGAAAAGTTGCGAAATGAAACAGGTTGCCAAACGTTATTCGCCGAAACATTAGTAAACCTAATAAAATACATTTCAATGGTTTGTAGAATTTTGGTCTGTATGTCTGTCTGTTCACGCAAGTCTGGGAAAACATTAGTATTGTGCGTACTCACAGGAAGGCCAAATGCTATTTCTTGGTGCTGGCGAGCGCCAGGCCGAGCCCCACGAGCCCGCCCAGCGCCAGCACGGCGCCGCCCGCCACCGCCATGCCGATCAGACCTTCCTTCTCCATGCGCTTGTTGATTTGACGCTGCAAACGACAGAAGACCACAATAGTAGATTATTGTCGTGGCCTGGAAGAAGGCAATTGTTGGCTGAGTATGAGTATTAAACGCACGAGATTGCGAGTTCGTTTAATTAAAACGAAGCCAGCAATTGCTATTCCAGCCGAGACCAATATAAAGCTTTTCTCAATAATGGTGAAGGAAAAACGAAATTAGAATAAACTTTTTCTCTAAACATATTATTTTATTCCAATAAAATGTATATGCTTTCCCGCCTTAGTTCTTTAAAAAAGAACCGGGCAAGTGCGAATCGGACTCGCGCACCGATGGTTCCATACACATTTATAGGTATGTAAGTAAACAGGAATCGTGTCTTGAAGACATTTCTCGCTTTTTCCGAGTGATTTAATACAACCAGTGTATGCAGTGATATTTACAGACAGACAAAAATCAAGATTTTCAGACTTTGCTAGTTGGTTGTGTTATAATATCTACCTTCATACCAAATTTCAAGATTCTGAGTTCACGGGAAGTACACTGTAGGTTTTGATTCCCTTGCGAGTTTCAAAAATTTGCGGAAATTTGCAGCATAAACGGCTGCATCTTTTGATTGCGTTGGCTTAGAAGTTTGATTTTTTCACAGCTCCAAGAGACAGTAGACCTCAGTATTTGATATAAATTTCATCTTGATACCTCGACGCGTTTCCGAGTAAAAGGGTGTTGACAGACAGACGAACAAAAAGTGATCCTATAAGGGTTCCGTTTTTTCCTTTTAAGGCACGGAACCTTAAAAAACACTGCACGTGCATTTTTCCACCGAAAATACCTCACGCTGTTTCAGAAACAATAAAAAAAAGCCGGGAATCCAACAAAATAACTGATACCGGCCATTTGAGTTGGCTGTACTTATATGACTTGTATTACCATTACCCTTTTAACTTATTAAAAACTTTGAGACTCGACAATAATGGAATTTGTATGGGACATTGTTGTCGAGTTTAGCGATCTTGCAATGTTTGTAACTTTTTAACTTTTCGCTGACCATTAACATGCACTTCGCCTCATAACTAATACAGAAATCCTACTATATAGGTGCCAATTCCATACCAAAGCCAATAATATAAAATTATTGTATGTTCACCACTGGTTTAATGTAAGCATAGTATCCCTTTCGAACCCAGCCGAGTATGAAACGACGTTGGACTGTTACGACAATG
The DNA here is from genome assembly GCF_025370935.1 of Choristoneura fumiferana. Classification (NCBI taxonomy): domain Eukaryota; kingdom Metazoa; phylum Arthropoda; class Insecta; order Lepidoptera; family Tortricidae; genus Choristoneura; species Choristoneura fumiferana. Next base: position 22,006,087 of record NC_133474.1, on the reverse strand, counting down.
GACTTTATGTACAATCCTGTTAGGTATAAAATTCAAATGCAAGAGTTACGACAGTGGACCTTATTGTACAAAACATGTCAAATTCAAATGTAATTAACCCGCACGATCGTAACGCCTGGGTTCGAATGGGTATCACAAAATTGCTGAAGCAACTGTCGAACTGTGCTGAAACTTCACTATATGGTCTACATAGTGTAACCAAGATATTAGTGTCATACACTGTTATGTAAAATTGATGTTGATAAATCTATAGTGACATAATCTCTACCTGATCTCATTGATCAAATATCTAAATCAATATCAGTGTTACGTAATGGATATATGTAATACTTTGTTGAGTATCTGATCAGAATATTACAGTAAATTCATGAATCACCATTAAGTAGTTACAAATAATTTCTATATTGCCTTACTATGTATTTTCTTTTAATAGGTACGCCATTGCTTTCTTGTCAACCTCAAATATAAGTGTCTTGTTTATGTTAGTAGAATAGGACAGTTATATATAAATTTAATTGCGAGTTATTAATTTCGTCATGCTACATAAATAAAATAATAACACCAGAATAAGAGCAACAGAAATGTTAAAGTGTCTATTATTCTACAGAATTAATATAATGTCACTTTTCCGCCTCGCCTCCTTTAAACTTTTTTTGCATTTCATAGTTTCTTTGATCCACAATTTTACCATGTTATAAAGTGAACTAGGTAAATTTAAGCTTGACACATCTATTAGACATGACTGACACATAAGCCCAGCATTGGGCGCAAATGCACTGTTGTTGAATACACTAACCTCCAAAGCCAGCACTTGTTGGTTAGCCGGCTCGATCTCGAGGAAAGCTTTAACGAAGTTCAGCGCCTTGCTGTACTCCTTGATGCGAGCATGGCCGATGGCCAGGTAGAACAGGTAGTCGCGCTTGCCGTCCGGGTGGGAGTTGAACAGCTCCTTCAGGAGGAGGATGCCCTGCAATTGGTCAGCAATGGAATTTGTAACTTACTGTCGGATTTATGGTTAACTAGACTTTACCAGCTTGCTGACATAACCCACTAAATCTGACAGTTGAATTAAAATTTCGGTATCTTACTAAAATTGTCATGGGCCCTTCAGACCCACCTGGTGGTATGGTGGGTCTTTAAAGTTACATGATACCTCAAAGTGTAGTGGCCCTAGTGATGGATGACCTAACTAGCTCTCGCATGATAATCTACATAGGTATAGTAAGTAATAAAAAATGCCTAATGCCCTTGGAATACCCAGAGATCACATAGTGATCTTCACGTAGGTACATTGTATGGCAAACACCTGAGATTTCATGTTTTTGGTTAATATTTTGGTTCACTGGTAGAAATCCCTTACATAATAATATAATAATTTATACACAAATGTGTATATGTGGCTAATATTAGGTATATATTTGTTTGTTCGCATTTACAGAGTAAACACAGGTGAACAGTACTGAATCAACTCAATTTTTTTTTACTATTTGAATAGAAGTGAGCTTGTTGTCTTCTGTTGACACAAATTTAGGTTAAGCACATAATAAAAGTTGAAAAATGTACCCTTGGTTCAAGAAACAACTAGCAAGAAACTCAGTCAGGCATATTTTTTTATTACAAGCAAACTACATAACATAGAAGATGCACTATTTGAAGCCAGTGATTACCATTATTTTTGGATCAGATTTATTTTCAAACATATATGTAATAAATCGAATATGCCTTAGATATTGATGTCTACTTGATAATGGAGCCAACTTTCAATAATGCAGTGGCACAATAAGACTAAAAAAAATTATGGCAACAGCCAGTTTATTTGATTATATAAATGAATATTAGTACATTTGTTATTGGTTTAAATTGGACAAAAAATTAAACAATTGACAAAGTTGCAACATTATTTAAAAATGACAAAAAAAGTCACCTAAAAACATAATAAAGATGTATTGTTCCAAAGTCCATTAAGACAATAAACCAATCGATAACTCAAAATGCTAAACAATCAGTTTTATTATCACCAGTTCTCAGAAGAGATAAGGTTATAGACACTGACAAATCCATAGAGAATTTATTTATAAGCTGAATTTTGCCACATTTGACTGAAGCATATAATTATACTTACCATTTTTATAGTAATGTTTTTATTATTGTAAAAGTGGTATTGACGCCAATTTATCTTGTTTACCTTTGCATGTCAATAGAATAATGAATAACAAGTTTGCCTGACTTATAAATGTAATGTACCTACATTACACCTAGTTATTCTACATAAATTGTCACAAATTAATGTAGGTACATGTTGATGTTTTTCATGCATAAATTAAATGAAAATTGACCTTGAAGTTGTACGTCGTAGAATCGCAAACAAACTAATAAGACATCGTTGAAAAAGCATCAAGAACGGACGTACCTTTTTAATGTCTGTGGGGTATCGGCTCCGAACGAGACACCACGCGTACTCGAACTGTGCCTTGTGCGTGACGCGGCCGCCGTGTAGCTGCTCGTGGAACACTCTCTCGAACTTCTGCATAAGAACAAAAACTCATCACAATGCACTGCCCGTGACTCACAAGTGTTGCACAAAACAATAATTACTTGCAAATCTTCCGAGGACACCACCTCGTCCAAAACATCCTCCATGACTACTAGATATGATAATTGACGAATATAAAAGAGATTTTACAAGGAATCTAAGGCAGAATTACTATTATCATTATTTTGCGTTTATCGTACCGTAAGTAATGAGTAGAATTCGATTCGTAGTGTCACTACTGTCAGTTAACGTGACAGTTTAATTTTTTTCTGACTCTCTCGTATGCTCAAATACGTGGGATTTTGCCATGTTATTATTATTATATTTAGCCTATAACTGTATCCCACTGCTGGGCAAAGGCCTCTCCTCTTGACTTCCACATCTCCCTATCCGTTTTGCCATAACGAAAGCATAATTCATTTTATTTATTTCAACTCTATTTTTGTGCGGTAGTACATTATAATTTTCATTACGTTATTTCACATTTAATTTTGGAATTAAATATTTATTTTACCAAACTAATTTCCGAACTGATAAACAGTGTCATTGTCATTAAATAAGTAAATGTCATTCAAATGTCATTCGTTCGAGTCGAGCGGTAGAGCGAGACTTTGCTTGGCTTGCATTCGATTCATATTCGATTCGTTCGATTGCCGTCAGCCGTCAGTTTCGACTTTCGATTCGTATTCCATTGTCTGGCTTAGGTAATTTTTGAATTGCCTATTGTACGGCACACAAAAGCCATTGTTCCCTCGTTCAGAGAAGGCAACGAGATACAATGCAAAGTGTCATCAACACGGTGAAGGGTACCGCCCTCGGGGTCGCCGGGTACCTCACGCCTGTGCTGAAGGTAGGTTTATCGGATGCTGTTGAGACTTGGGTTGACCGAGACCTTATCAATATGTAAATTTAAAGTGATTGATTAGTATGTAAACAACGCCATTCGGGGCCATGCCTCTGAGTTTAAGGTCTATTCTACTACGTATTATGCTTTTGAAAGTTATTTATAACTAGAGATTGCAATCCGGATAATCCGAAGTTCGAAAATCCGGATTTTTTAGCATTTAAAGCGTGAATTTTAAATCCGGATTTTCGGTTCAAAAATCCGGATAATCGGATTTTTTATTAAACATTTTTTTTATGTTTGTACCTCAGAACTCCGTCATTTTATGAACCCATTTGAACATTTTTTTTCGTTCGTCTAGGAATGCTTTCAATTAGGTCCCATAAGCACTAAATCATGATGATTGGATCTTAGGGAAATCGAGGGAACTCTTCAAATATTGTAGGAACGCCCATAGTAATTTTGATATATGTATTTAGGAATAACTCGTTTATTTACTCTTGAAAATCATTATTTGGTGAAGTATAACTGATGATGAAGACCAAATTTAGCCAATGGAGCGACTACTCAATAACAAATACTTCGTGGGTTGAATTTCAAATACTTTAACGCAGTTGCTAAGCAATTTCAGCCCATCGCAATTCATATGGTGAAATGCAACGGGTGATGTGATGAAGCACCAACCAGGACTCCTTAATAATGAACGTCTCTGCATCGGAAAAAACAATTTTTCGTAAAAGGTGACGAGTAATTGACATTACACTATTGTATCTTAGATGTTTTACACTAAAAAGCAAGAAAAAAAAGAACCGATTACAAGGAACCATGAAAGTGGTTTTCTGCCACTCTGGGGTCAGTGCCTCGGCGCGTGCCAGCGGGAGTGATTGAAGCCCAATATACTCGTATAGTTGTAGACGGTATTCCTGCCATTGTCTTGCTGTCATGTGCGCCTGAGTTGTCCCCTGTTATGACTCGCCTCTGAATCTTGGAAGATTGCTAATGTCCAACCTGTCCGTAAGAACGAAAGTCGCGCCGACCCTGCCAACTACCGACCTATCGCAATCACCTCTACTCTGTAAGATTATGGAGCGTGTTTTAAACAACCGTCTCCTTGCATACCTGAAAAAAAAACGACCTCATCAGTGACTATCAATTCGGGTTTCGTCGAGGCCGGTCTACTGGGGATCTTCTTGTGTATGCTACCTCTGGAGCGAAGCCATTGAGAGACATGGTGAGGCTCTTTCCGTGTCTCTTGGTATCTCTAAGGCTTTCGACAAGGTCTGGTACGCAAGTCTCATTGGCAAGCTTACGGCATACGTTATTGCTCCTGGGCTTTGCACCTAGATAGAAGATTTCCTGAGGAACAGATCGATTCGGGTTGTCGTTAATGGCTCCTCGTCCATACTCCTTGGTATTAGTGCCAGTGTCCTTCAGGAGTCTGTGCCCTTCGCGACTCTTTTTTTGCTGTACATCAACGAACTGCTGGTAACACCCGGTATCTTTGGGTATGGAGATGACAGCACAGTCTCGGTGAGATACTTGTCCGATGCGAAGTCTGAATCAAAGGTCTAATGTTTCAGGGAGTCGATGATCGAGGCGGTAAACTTGACCTTGGAGGCTGTTTCCCAATTATGCCAATTAGGTCGAGGGGTTGCCTCAAAAACACAGGCTTGTCTTTTTTGGGCGAAACGGAGTCCATTTCAAATGACTCCGACATTCCGGAATGTCCCCGTTCCGATTAACGACCGTCTTGAGCTCTTAGGGCTAGATCTCTCATCCAATCTAAATTTCGGTCGCTACATCGAGTCCATGGCAAAGACTGCTGCCAAAAAACTGGGTATCCTCTCCAGGGTGAGACGGTACTTCACCTTGGAGCAGCTCTTAAATCTTTACAGAGCTCAAGTTCGCTCTTGCATGGAATACAGTTCCCATCTCTGGGATGGGTCTGCTAGATATCAGCTGGATGCTTTGGACTCGTTGAAGCGCCGAGCGAAAAGGATCATAGGCAGTGACTCACTCGTAGGGGCAAACTTCTGAGCCTCGAACACCGTAGATGAGTGGCCTGCCTTTCGGTTTTTTATAGGTTACATTTCGGTGAGTGTGCGGAGGTTTTACATAACCTGATACCCCCTGCCCCTTTCCGTCGCCGAACAACTAGGCACAGCGAGCAGTTTCACCCTAATGTTTTAGACATTCCTCCATTACGCACGAGCACGAAGCGGTTTGCCTCTTTTTTCATTATGCGGACTAAAGAGTGGAACTCTCTGCCGAGGTCAGTTTTTCCGGAACGCTATAATCTGGACATGTTTAAGGTCAAAGTGAACAGACACCTTCTAGGCAAACGTGTACCATCTTAGGCTTCATCTTCGCCTTCCTTCAATCGAGATTGAGGCCAAACAAACGTTAGCCTATTTTTTATTTAAAAAAAAAGGTGAGGTATACGGTTTTAGGTCCACTCCTGCTGGCTCGTGGGGGAAAGATGTTTTCATGGTTTTTATTAGTCGGTTCTATTTTTTGTTAAAATTTTTGTTTGTTGGTTTTTATTGGATTCTTGTCTTATTTTTAATAAAGAAGCCTTAAGATTTGAATTTCTTTCATTTTTAACAAACACAGGCCAAGACAGTAATAAAACAAACTTATTTTACTAGTTATAGAAATAGAAGTGCTAAACCTTTTTTTAAACTAAATATTTACACCTGTATTAAGTTACATAAACTTGTATTGAAAATCCGGATTTAATCCGGAATCCGGATTTAAGTTGTAGGAAATCCGAAATCCGGATTTTCCAAAATACATCCGGATTTGCAATCCTATTTATAACAATATACCACCTTAAATGGCTCAACATTTGTTAGTTGCATTGCTATTATTTTTTTACTATTATTCTTGCCTTACTTTGGTTTTCATAACTACTAAGGTACCTACTTTTTTACTTTTAATATAAGAATGATACTCAATTCCAATAGGAGTCCAAGTTCCAAGAGACGGGTGTCCTCACTCCTGAGGAGTTTGTGGCCGCAGGCGACCACTTAGTGCACCATTGCCCCACATGGCAGTGGTGCAAGGGAGAGGAGTCCAAGATCAGACAGTACCTGCCAGCCGATAAGCAGTTTTTGATCACAAGAAATGTACCATGCTACAGGAGATGCAAACAGGTAAATAATTTAATGAATAAAGATTAAACTGCATTACTGGGTATTTCTCAGTTTTTGTGCACACTTCCATGAAGGTAATGACCCTTTCCAATATTTAAAAAAAATGGTGATGAGTTGAGTTCATGTATTGTCATTTAAGAACCCATTATAATATAAGGATTTTCTCTAAATATTAGAAAGTGTAATTACATCCACAGTACTTACTTATAGTAAAATCCATGGGAAGTGAATATTTGTACAAAAACGAAGAACACCATAACAAGAGAAGTAGACGGGCATTTCCAAAAAAAGTGTACCCTTTCCTTTTTTGAATTTTTGGAAAAAACATGGTTTTAAAATAATGTCCCCATTTTTTCATACAAAATTGACTCACAGTTTTGTCACACCCATACATACTAAGTGTATGAAAAAAACAAAAAAAAATTAAACTATCGGAATCAATTGTGCTCATGATTCTGAGTAGGAAAAGCCATATTTTAAAAAAAAAAAAAAAATAATGAAAGGGTACACTTTTTTTGGAAAACACCCAGAAATGTAACTTTTTTTTTTGTATTAATACTAATAATAATATTGTCTTGTTTATGACAATATTACTTTATTTACTTTTACTTGTCATGAACATTTAACATGTTGGTTACAATTGGTGATACAGTCAACAACAAAGATATGAATTATGAATACAGCCAAAGCACAAAAAATATGTATACACAATTCACATTACTAAATGAAACTAAGTGTACACCCTTATGTTCAGGCATTAAAGTCCTGTAACATATTTTAGCCACTTCAAACATATGTATATTTTTGTTGCTGACTGTACAATTAAATGCACAAAGTAAATATGCATGCTTTTTTGTTTTCATTGAATTTACCAAATTGTGGTAATCACCAGTAAAATGTGTTACTTTTGGAACCAGAATTTCTGCAATAGGGATGTTGACACCACCAATCAATTGACGTACTTTTTATTGTTTATGGGCTGTCAAAACACAATTGTCCCATAGAGTTTGAATGGAAATAGCAACTTATGACGTCACTGTTCGCACACTCAATCAACTAACTATTTAATTGTTTTAAAGCAACAAAAAATCTTAATTTTGCAGTTAACTGAAAATTAATCTGGTTTTCAGGGCAAAATAAGTTGTGTCTTCGAATTATTTTTTAATGGTGTTAACATACTTATAGTATAACATACTTAAGTATACTTAGCCCATTTTTGAGCAATTCAACTAAGCAGAAATGACTTACAGAATGAGCCAATGGAAGTCATATTAACAAGGTGTTGATGATTGTGTTTTAGATAGAGTACTGTGAGGATAAGGAGAAAGTGATTGAAGATGAGCATGACGAAGATGGAGGCTGGGTGGACACTCACCACTACGACAACGCTGGCTCGCCCACTGTCGAGGAAAAGGTGAGTCTGAAGTTTATTTTATTTTGTTATTTAATCAAAATAGGGAATATTACTGAAATAGTAATGAAAGGGGAGCAATGGAACGGGAATAGTAATTAAAGTTTCATATGTGCCTGACCATGGCCATGGCGTTGAAATTTTGGGATCAAAAATAGCTGATGAGTAAGCGTCCAGCGATCTACATACCTTTATTTTATCCAAAATTCCACATTGCAGATTCTGAGTTTAAGAAATTGCAAAACTGCAAGAGCTATTGTAATACGAAATTTAGTTTCTTATGTTTAATTAATTTGAATAAATGTTTTCATGGGGAAATTTAAAATTAAATTGTACTAATAAACTTTTCCATGTTGACTGCCAACCAACTCATAAAGGAACTTAATAATACAAGCCAGTGCCAAGTTTCTTGCGGCGTATTCTTCTTGGCAATGATGGTCTTTCCGAAAGCGCTGGTAGTTTAAAAAATGACGTGTAAAAGTGCCCATTGCGGCCTATTTACTGAATAAATCATTTGAATTTTTTTTTTTTTTGACAAGTCTTGACTTGGAACTTTTTACTATCTTTTGACCACCCCCATATTATTGTTGCTAACATTAAACGTTATCCAGGTATGTGAGATGACGCTGGAGGCAGCAGACACAGGGGACAGCGAGGACGAAGCCAAGGACGCGGGGGACGATGATGATGATGATGAGGACGAGGAGGACGGCGAGGCCGAGGACATGGAGCAGTTCCAGGAGTCGGGCCTGCTCGATGAAGTGGACCCTGTGAGTATTGGATGTGGTTTACTGTTTAATAGATTTTTTCACGACACTGCTCGAAAATCTGGCCATAGATAACCTAAATCCAGTATGCAAAACCGCCTATATAATGTACATTTAACAGGTGACTCATTTATGGCTTGCAAAACATGACAACAATGTAACACATTACGGTAACAGGTCGTATCAATATATGTATTTCATAATACAATACGGTTTTTTAGCATACATTTCAGAATTTCATTCCCGGCATGCTGAAACGATAATCGGACCGATCAAAAGTAATCGTCTGCTGCATGTTAAATTAAATTGACCAATGAGAAAGCGTCATTCATGACTTTTATGAGGTGTTTTTTTTCTTAAACGCATAATATGCACAAAACGCTTTTGTTAAGTATGAAAAAACGCCACAGCATCGCAGCAGGTCGGATATGTCGAGAATGACGTTTTGATTTTTTAAATATGTGGTTGGGTACTGGTCACTAAGAACGGACTCGTTTAAAAATAATGATGTCACAAAAGAAAAACTAAAATTGGCGGAGGGTGACACTATTTACCGGAGGTACAATACCGACATGATATTTTGTGGCACGCCCACAAAAACTCTTGTCAGATTGACACCAGTTTGTATGGGCGTGTTCACGAAATATCGGGCCGGTATTTCCATGTCGGTATTGTCCGGGCCGGTAAATTATAGTGTCACCCCTCCCGCCGGTGGTGACATACCGACATGGAAATACCGACCCGATTTTTCTTCGATACGCCCATAGAAACTCATGTCAGTTTGACACGAGTTTGTATGGGCGTGTCCACGAATAATCGGGTCGGTATTATCCGGGCCGGTAAAGAGTGTCACACGGCGGCAAACACGCAGTCATTGGATTGTTATTGTTTGTTTTGTGATAAATTGTCTCGGCCAAAAGTGCAATAGATGAACTCCTATTATGGAAGGCCTCCCCTTTGGGCCGGCCTTCAAACTAACGTTCATCTATTGCTTACTTTTCAGCCTCTATAACAATGTACTATTTTGAGCGTGGGCTGGAGATGGAAAGGTTTTTTTGTGCACTTTGTCAAAACTGCACATTTTTATGTGAGAATGTGTTTCTATCGTGAACAAAACAGCACCTGGGCAACCAGGCTAAAACTCAAGAACACGCTTTTTCTCAGAGATAACATCAAGCTAGATCGATTATCTAGATTGCTAAAAGCTAGATTGTTTGAAATTGTAAAAGCTATATCCGAGATCCTCGAAAAAAATACCTACCTACTTATGCAAAATTTAATTTATTAGATTCAATTGTCTGTGATATTGGTTTGTAATGAATAAACTCGAACACTACTTTTCCTGTAAAAGCTTCATTACCAATTTATCAGCCAGTAACATGGGCTTTGTTTTATCCAGGGAATGTCTATACTTCCCACGGGATGCAAAGCTTCAAGCTACAGCTAGTAAATGCTTATACATAGCTAAACTATAGTTAAATAGTTATTTGTGTCACAAGGGAGCAAAATGGTGTATTTACGGCGAGGGCGTACATTGAATCCAGAATGTAGCGAAGGATTATACAATAGAATAATGAGCGTAATGAGGGATTGAAGTATTAACGCCCAAGATGAAAGTAACTTTTCACACCGAGCATTAAGAAACTTTAAAAAAAAAATATATCATTAAAGAACAACCAGCATAGAAAATAGCGTGGCTTTACAATTATCAACTTCAAAAATTTACATTTGCAATAAAACACTTAGAAAAGCTTTGAACAGAAAAGTTGCACTTTGCTCCCTCTCGTCAGGGAGGAAAAGTTACTTTTCTGAAGGAGAGGTGTGAAAACGTATATTTTTTGTGTTATAGTTCAACTGTTTTTCTCTATCATCCAATAATCCTTCCCTGGCACGCTCAATACGAGCTCACCCGCCAAGCAACTTCGCAACTTAGCATAACAACGAACGAACGAACGTAACGTAACGTAACGAAGCATTGGCTGGGCTCCCACCATGTGTACTGACAACATCGTGAGAATTGCGGGAAACCGGTATATGCAAGTGGCGAGTTGTCGTTCATGATTGGTTTTTTGGAGTCTTTTTGTATTTTTTTATTTCTACTCCAAATTTGTTACTTTTACGGGCAGAGCAGTGGTGTAAGAGTTATAGCACGCAGCACGGATTGCTGAGGACCTGGGTTCGATTCCCAGTGCTGGTCTCTTTCTGGTTTTTCTGTGCATCCATGTCTCAGTTTGTATTTTCGAGTTGTCGTTCATTGTGGCCTTCTAAGGGGGAAGCCTTTGTTCAGCAGCGGACGTCTTCCGGATGATAATGATAATGATGATGATGATAACAATGTACTATTTCCAGTCGACAGACCTCGCTCCACGCAAAGAGAGCAAGCCGAAGGAGAAGCGCGCCGCGGGCGGCGGGGAGGGGGACGAGATCGTGCGTACGCGCACCTATGACCTTCACATCACCTACGACAAATATTACCAGACGCCGCGGCTGTGGATCATCGGCTATGACGAGGTATGAGCCAATAATCTACAAAGTATCTACATTTATTTATCTAATGCCGCCATACTTAGAATATACACAATAACTTCAAGAGAAGTGTGAAATTGTAACAATGTAAAATTTCTATTGTTTCCAAGTATATTGTTTTACACCACAGCAGTTCGACTTTATTCCCGGATCAATGAGATTCAAATTGCTTCGACAAATTTTGTAAACATATAAACAATAATCAAAGCAGTAATTAAGTAACAATTTGCTTAAACAAAACTCTCTGTAGAAGGCTTTAGTCACTTTTCAGTACTTTGAAGGCCAATTTATGCCAATAGGTTGAGATTGGGCATCAAAAAATAGTAGATTGTACAACAAGAGCATAAAACGAGCCATTTTACCCAAGGCGTTCATATAGCCACCCGAGCCGGTACGGCGAGGGTGGATAGACACGTCGAGGGGAAAATGGGTATAATGCTCGAGTTTTACTCTCTGCTTTTCACTTAGATTGCTCGGAAATTAAGTAGCAACAGTGGAAACAATTATTCACTTTCTATGTACCTTTTATTTTTTATGCATTGTTGTATATTTATGATTTTTTTTATTTTATTGATTTATTGTGACTGATTTAATTATTTTTTAGTTTTATACATATAAGTTATTTAAAAATTATTAAAAAATATATGTCGAAACTTTTTTGTTTGTGGCTGTTGACACCTGATTACCTTGGTCTTAGACGAAGATTTTATTTAATGCACTAGAGCATAAAAAAACATTTTATGTCGCCTAGATACAGCATAAACACGAACTTTACGAGCATGAGAAGTGAAAATAAAATTTATTCTCCAACATAATATCAAAAGAAATAAAAAATCAGAGCTGGACAGTTACGTTCTTTCCCGGTCGAAAGTCTGGAGGAAGATCCGACCTCTGCTTGTAAGCCGGTAAGGTATGAAGATGGCGATCGCGTGAAACAGCAGAATGATACCTGAAACGTCTAAACTTGTTTATATTTTTGTTTGTTGTGTAGAACCGCGCGCTGCTGGGAGTGGAGGCGATGTACGAGGACGTGTCGGCCGAGCACGCCAAGCGGACCGTCACCATCGAGGCGCACCCGCACCTGGCCGGGCCCGGCATGGCCTCCGTGCACCCGTGCAGGTCAGTGCCCCCTGCCCCCCGCCCCAAAGGCTGCACACACACAACTGCATTCACTCCTAGTCCAGTTTGTTGCACAAGAATTTTAGCATCAGAGCGCGGCGCCAACAAACTGTTTTACAGTTTGGCGTACTGTAAATATAAAATAAATAAATAAATGTCACGGGACAATTCACACCAATTGACCTAGTCCCAAAGTAAGCTTAGTAAAGCTTGTGTTATGGGTACTAAGCAACGGATAAATATAATTATATGTATAGATACATACTTAAATACATATTAAACACCCAAGACCCGAGAACAAACAGTCGTATTTTTCATACAAATATCTGCCCCGACACGGAAATCGAACCCGGGACCTCAAGCTTCGTAGTCAGGTTCTCTAACCACTAGGCCATCTGGTCGTCAAAATATTGATAAATGTATGTGCTAATATTAATAAATAAATAAAAATGACATCAATCATAACGAGGGATAGGGGAATCATTGCGTAGCTTATTTTTCGATGGTGATTATGTTAGCAATTAATTATTTGATTACCTAATTAATTTTTGTTTCCATCTTTGTGATATTGAAATGGGTTCTCTGCCTTTGCCCAACTCAAAAATAGTTACTGCTTTTACAATTGAAGAAACAGTCTTTGAATTTAAATCAAGTATTGTAAATAATAAAATCAACAAAAATACTATTATAGTATATCTATTATTTAATATACTATCTATTCAATTAATAAATCAATCGATCTATTGAACAGATTAATTATTTTGCAATAGGTTCCAGTTTTTCACATCACTAAATGTCTGTGGTCGGGTTAATGGCGTCTTTGTTTACACTTTTCATAAATTGGATTGAAATACAGTATACAAATATCTGCCCCGGCTGGAGATCGAACCCGGGACCTCAAGCTTCGTAGTCAGGTTCTCTAAACAGTTGGCTATCCGGTTGTCATGTATTACAGAATCGCTCACCCAATCATCGTATTCGTTACAGGCACGCAGAAGTGATGAAGAAAATAATAGAGACGGTGACAGAGAGCGGCGGAGAAATGGGCGTGCACTCTTACCTCATCGTGTTCCTCAAGTTCGTGCAGACCGTCATACCCACCATCGAGTATGACTTCACCCAGAACTTCGCCATCAACTAGTCGCCTCTATTCTCTATAAATTAATCTATAAACCTCGGTTCACGCGTGCGACAAATTGACGAATTGCTCGAGTTTTCTTGTATGTGTGAACTGGGTTTAAGGGCTGTTTAAAGAATAACATGATAGTGCTTTGCATCCATTTTGCTAAACTACGTCCAACTTTGACATTTGTGGCACGTTTGTGATTGGTTCAATGGGTGACACTCTTTCCCGGCCCGGATAACACCGACATGGAAATACCGGCCCTGTTTTTTGTGTACACGCCCATAGACACTGACAGGAGCTTCTATGGGCGTGTACACGAAAAACAGGGTCGGTATTTCCATGTCGGTGTTATCCGGGCCGGGAAAGAGTGTCACCCGGTTCAATATCTAGAGCTAGTCGCAAGCAAGACTGTAACGTCAAACGGGTCTCACGATACTGATGAAATGAAACAGACATAAGTAATTGTTAAAATAAATACTCGAATTCACATCAAGAAGGATTGGTCACGGATTGGCTGTCTGGCATACCTCGATTATTATTAGGTGAGTAACCCGTGTATTTAATTTAAAGATTAACATGAAATGACAATGAAAATAGATCATAAATTGGTAAATGGACTTTTGAATTACGCTTACACGTTTAAATGGATGATTTTAATCACAAAATTAATGAAAAGTGGAATACAAATGTTAAAGTGTGCGTTCCTTTCCAGAATCGATGTCGCCACTTTTTCACCTGTCCTGCTGTTAATGCGCACATGTTTTTTTACTTTCAGAGGTATGCCGCGAACAAGTTTTGTAATAATTATATATGATTAATGTTTTGAATAAATTCGTTGTAGACTGCGTTCATGATATGATTATAATTATATGGCTTTTTAGACATATCGTCGGGTGACAAAAACAAAGGCAATAAGTACCAAATACCTACTTACAACAAAGCTCGTATCTCAGTATGAAATTACTGATTAGATACGACTTTTTGAAGAGCAGTGACAGAAATACACACGCATATACACACGTTTTTAGCTGTGACAGATTTCAATGTAACGTATTCTTATTTTTTTTTTGTGATGAAACACTAATTTTATATTTAACTTGCCCAACTCTAGCCTTTGCTGGCCTGTGATTGGTTAATATCGACGCGTGCTATTTTCTGGTTGGTAGAAACATTTCCGACTGTCACATACCATTGTGACGTCATTTGCAAGCTTAAAAGAACAGCCCTTGTTAGTATAGCTTTAGGGGCTGTTTCACCATCCATTGATTAGCGTTAACCGACGGTTAAATGTGATGCCGTCTCCGTCTATTCGAACAAAACAAATAGAGACGGCATCACATTTAACCGTCGGTTAACGCTAATCAATGGATGGTGAAACAGCCCCTTAATCTTTTTATTCTTACGAAGCCTGCGATGCTAAGCAAAAATGCACCTTATGTCAAAAAATACAAGGTTTTTTTACTGGTGCTGTAGATCGAGTTATAAGGTACGTTTTTGTTAGATGCCACTCTGACAGGAGTCCCAATGCAATTTAACATAGTGTATGTTAGTTATATTTGTCGTTTATTAAAAACAAGCAATTTTACCACAAATATAGCCTATATTGGCAGCTACTTCCCAGTGTTGTCAAATTATTTGCAATAAATGTAATAAACTACAGCCTACCGTGCTATTCCGCAACCAAACTTGCGTGATATATCTGTCTGTGTGACGCATTTGTTTTCATGCAAAACCTACCTTCCCCCACTTGTCCAAAAATCAAAATATCACTACTTTGAAAATATCTCGTATCTAAAATCAATATGTCAACAAAATTGAACCTTGACGTAATGTTCATAAAGTTCACTCGGAAAAATTATTTATTTTGAGGTACGGGTTTTTTTTTAAGTAGTGACGAGATTATGTCACACAGGCCTATGCAAGTATAATTGCTGACTAGCAGAGCAAAAAATTGAAGTTTATTAAAATAACGCCTGAATCAATCAAGTATAAATTCATACTTAAAAAAACTATAATCTTGCCTTCATCGAATTTAATCATACCGTACAAATAACGAATGATATTATAGAAATCTAGTGAGTTTTAGTTACAATTTTGGTTACTACACAAATTAAATTTGCTGTCGAATATATGAAAGCCCAAAGTATACAGATGTCGTGAATGTATTCCATCGTATTTTTTCGGAAAAGTTTGTATTTATATTGCTTTCTCAACTGGCTTACTGAAGTTTACTGGAGCTAGTTGAGTAAGCAAGATAAAAACGTAGTTATCCGACGAAATAAGATGAAAAAACATTATTCAATAGACCTGTACACTACGATTACTTGGAGTTGACACTTGGCAGATGGGCGTGCCTTCAGTCAATTTTCAACTTTGAGGGCTAACAAATAAAATAGTTTTTACTGTGCATCTATACGTCAGTTTGTATTTTCAGTATTCCATCGTATTTTTTCGGAAAAGTTTGTAAATTATTGCTTTCTGTAACTGCTTACTGAAGTTTACTGGAGCTAGTTGAGTAAGCAAGATAAAAACGAGTTATCCGACGAAATAAGATGAAAAAACATTATTCAATAGACCTGTACACTACGATTACTTGGAGTTACACTTGACAGATGCGTGCCTTCAGTCAATTTTCAACTTTGAGGGAGAGACAAATAAAATAGTTTCAACATAATTTGTAAACGTGGGTAGCGTCTCCACTCCGCTCCGCTTTATTTGTATGACCTCAAAGTTGAAAACCTCAGACTGAAGGTTTCCCATTTTTAAAGTGTTTAATACGTAGGTATACTTACAAATAGCTTTTAAAAAAAAGTATTCGTTTGTTTTTGCGGTGAAGGGCATCGTGAGGAAACCTGTTTAACCATAGCAATTCAATAAGCATGCACAAATATTCAATTCTAACAAGGTGTTAATTATTAGGCTGCGGCTACACTGAGGCGGATACGAGTGGAGCGGAGAGATGATAATGAGGCGGAGACGAGATGTGGATTCAACTAATATGATTGGTCGATCCCTACGCGTCTCCGCCTTAGTAAAAATTGTTTTTAAAAGGAAAACACATACTATAGAAATGTCCAGCACCTTAAACTGAAAACCTCATAATGGCTTCAACTTTTTTTAAGTTACCTAACGGGTAACTTAAAAGCTACTTTATTTAAAAAAAAGTATTCGTATGTTTTGCTAAGTCAGTAATTCTAATTGATTTCGAAATTCACCCGTAATTTGTACTTGTCAGATGCGCTTCTCTTTTTTTCAAAAATTAAAAACGACACGGAATCGAACCCGGGACCTCAAGCTTCGTAGTCAGGTTCTCTAACCACTAGGCCATCTGGTCGTCTAAAATTGGCGTATCGTGTACTGCAGGGTTTCTTAAAGTGGGACATGTGTACTAGGGGTCTGCAGTAGGTCAGTCTGTAAACATTTTATTAAGATATTTTTTACCCTTTGGGCGCCACGGCCGGCCACAGACGACAAAAAAAATTCTGATAATCGTTCCATAGGCGCCACGAAATGCCGACATGGCACCTATGACATTCAAAGGGTTAAAAAATTTGACAGGGGTCCGTGGAATTGTTTAAATTTTTAAAGTGGTCCGTGACTGCAAAAAGTTTAAGAAACCCTGGTGTACTGGTTTAAGTACAGTTTAATCAACCCAAACTACTTTCGGGTTTTCAGCTATTTAATTAACACCTTGTAAATGTTGGCAATTGAATAGGTATTTTTTTTATTTTCACTCTACCTATGATATTAAAAATTTTAGAATTATAAACACAAAGATCAATTTATTCAAGACTTAGAAAGTGAAATATTTAGTACAAAAATATGTATGCTATACCTGTGTCCATAATGTTACTCATACTCGTCTAATACCCAACCCCACCCATATTTAGTATATCAATCAATTTACCAATTTAAGTATGGGATATTAATTAATTGACGATTGCCTTTTTACCAGCAGTTGGTAGAGTATTTTTATGTAGCATGATTTAATACAATACCTCTCTTTGCAGTCGGGTAAAAAGCAAAACTTGTATTCCATTCGCTAGGTTGGAAACATTCCTATTTGTTCACAAGGTTTCGATATTCAGGCTTTTGCTGCATTTGGCTTATTTTGTAAATGCGATGTTTATACAATGTACAGTCAAGTGCAAAAATAAGTATCTATTCGATATTGCGTCGGAATAAGAGTGTGGTACTTATTTTTGAAACTTTGAATTAGTTCATAATTTTACACTTGACTGTACCTTTATGGTTTTGATATTATAATGTAAGAAATATATAATATATATATAAATATAATATACTCGCATGATTTTGTAAAAGCTATAGAAACATGATACATTTTGAACTTTGTATTTTAATATATCGTTTAAATTATTTATTGTTTATAATTAGATAAAGACCTTATTGAATTATACTTTAAAATTAATATTAATTTATGAGCATGTTATTTTCACGTCAAATTATTTTGTATTATAAAAAAATATTTTGCTACCCTCACTTGTTTTATTGGCATGAAGTGAAACAAGAAAATGATTCTAATAATTTATTGATATCACATTCACTATGTACAAATTACCAGGTTCCATAATAAAAATATTATCAATTACCAATACATTAATTAAGAAACTTCAACCTACTTACATTATTCATTTAACATAATATACAAATTTATACAGGCAGTACAAATCAAATTGCGAGCTATTGGAATCGTATTCTAAAACCTATATACACTTATATGTAGGTAACTAAGTATTGCTTTTATTGGTACATAAAATAAGAACCACCCTTATCATCACAACAAAGTTTTGAAACATTTGACTTTTAATTTAAAAGGCAGCAGTTCTTTGTTTTTCGCTGCACTGTTATTGGTAATTGAAATTTCAATACTTTATTTTGAAGCAAGGCCTCAGAGAGGCAATAAAAGCATCAGTAATATATTTGACTTGTATTACTCGCACATATTGAAGGCGGCAGTGTCCCCTAAGGATTTAGGCCGATGCAACATCATTTATCTGCAACCAAGCACCTGATTAGCCGAGTCCCGACTGAGCGAGGCAAGCGCGTGAAGATCGGGTATCATAGGGTAAACAATTTCAGCTCATTTAGAATCCAAGTGCCTGTCAAGCACCAGCAGATGTTCCTGCGCTCCGATTTCTAGCCGGAGGGTGCAGCGTTCCGTCGTTTTAGGGTAGCGACGAAGACTACATCCAAAATTCCTAAATATTTGTAATAATTGTATTTTTTTTGTATGCTGTAATTTTTATTAGTAAATAAGTAAATGATTTAGTTCGACACAAGGCTTAAAATCGCACCGAAAATGGCTGCCTCGCGAGGCAGCTCGCTCAGTGGAGACTCGGCTAACCATTGGCGCCCTGTAGACTTGTTTTCAGGAGGAGGGGGGAGTCGACACCCAACTCTGGTGTGGCCACTAGACTTATGCATCAACAGGAGCAATGTTTCTTTCGCACAACGCAGCGTAGGACGTCCACCAACGAGGTGGACTGACGACTTGGGTAAAGCCGCGGGTTCATGGTGGATGCAGGCCGCTGCCAACCGAAGCGACTGGAGGTCTATGTCCAACAGTGGGCGTCCTACGGCTGATATGATGATGACAAATGTATCTTTAAATTCGCAATGAAAAGCGTAAAAAATTTAAAATTTTTGCACAACCAGTGTTTTTGGAATAACAAACTGCCTTTTCCATGTGATAGCTGGCAAGGTAATTCAATCTTTTTTTTTATGTCGAACACAATTATTTTGATAAAAATTTTGTCGTTTTTTTTTTAAATTCTGAAGCCAATCTTTTGAGAAAAAAATACGTAATTAATTGTCCTTGGAAATATAAAGCATTTTTACCAAATACCGTAGTATACATTCCGTGTCAGCGCCACCAAAAATAAAACTTTCCTTGGGTTTTTTGTTAGTATTTATTTAAACTGTTTGTATACTTTTGGACTGAAGTAAGGATCGACTGATATTATTAAGCGTGCCTTTCTACGTTTTGAATTAAATGTACACTCAGCGAAAAAACTGGCTTTATTTTTTATCAAAATAAAATAAGTGTACAACTTGGAAAAATGTGAAACAAAATGTTAAACCTTTTCCAGGCACCGCGAATTCAGATGTTCTACCACAAAATAAATCATAGTTTTACGTTGTTTACCTATGAGGGATTAATTTATATTATTATTATTATTTAGAAGCCTGTAGAGGTGTCCCACTGCTGTGCAAAGGCCTCCCCCCATGTCCTCCACTCAATCAATCAATCAATTTAAAAAAATAATATTTTTAACGAGTTAAAATTATTTTGTACCATATTGTATATTTAGTAAGGTCGAATACTTGTGCACATTTATGTGGTTGCTATAATGCACTATGCCTGGAAAAGAGTAAAAATTAAAGTTTTGAGCCCTAACAGGTATCATGATTAAAGATAGATAAAGTTAGGTTTATGTAGTTTTGTTGAAGGACTAACCATTCAAATTGAAGTCGGAAACAACATAAATATATTACTTAACTCATTGCAGTTTTAAATCAGTGCGAACGTCGCCACTGTTAAATATTTATAGTTGGTAACACTGAATGTGGTTGAAGTAGTGTTTTCTATCGCCGAGTACAATTTTATATGTGCAACAACATCATGTCATGCCATTTAAGATTCACTTTAATGTACCTAGATGTGGGATGATTCCAATTTAGATCAAATTATTTGCGATACTCATTTATTAAGCAAAACTAAAGGCACATTGTAAATATTCTAATAATAGGTACAATCTCAATTTTCAAAGAAAAGAAAACATATCAATTATTCTGTCTTTGGAACGATAAAATAACAATACAAAATTAAAATAATTCAAAACAATAAACGCGAACAAATAATATCCTAAATTGCACTTAATATTTGCTCAAGTCTTCATTATTTATGTTTAAATTGGACTAATTAATTACACACATGGACATAATTTTAACTGATAATTTAATTTGCTCTCTCATCAAATATCCCATTTAAATTAAATAGCTAATAGTTTTTACATCTCCGCCGCTGTAATTCTAAAGTAATATACATTAAAGCATATTCTCCGCTTTTGGATAATTTTATTTTTTATAGTAATTATTGAATTTAACCTTACAATTTTACTATTGCTGCCATACTTTAATAATAATCTTCTCAACATTACAATAATCTCAAATAGATGAAACATTACATTTTGTATTACATTACACTTTGCGGCAAAATATCTGCCAAAACGGCTAGCACTGCATACCGCTACTCTCGCTGGGTTACAGTTTGCCTGCAGTATATTCTCTTTTTTCCTCCAATCATATCATATAGATATTTATATCATAAGAATATTGAGTTATTTTTGCCGTCAAATCGATAATTCTCTTTAGAATTCTGATTGATAGAGATCGCAAGTTTAGAATACTAAAACGAATACCTTCGAAGGCATATTTTCTAATGTCATACTTATTGATATTTCCTTCTTCAAATATACAGAATGATCAATCCAAATGGGTCAGTAGGGAGAAATCAGAAACTATGAGAGATAGCGAAATCTGTTCTTAGGAACCATGGCTTCGATTTTAGATTTAATAAAAATGGCATTCAAATTTTTTGATCTAACTTTCATACATAACCGAGAATCGAACCTGGTCAAAATCTCTGTAAACTATGTTTATCAATTCTGCACATTTTTTCGTTGTTATAGATCTTATTTAAATCTGATGACAATACAATAATCTGGTAGTGACATCCTAGTGGTCCGGCCAGAATAGTCCCCGCAGGACGGAACTCCTTAACGGTTCATACCACGATCGATTTCACTAACCGTTGAGGAGTTCCGTCCTGCGGAGACGAGCCTGGCCAAACCACCAGAATATTGTATTGTCACCAGATTTGAATAAGTATGCTAAAGTTGAAGTCAATCCGACTACTGGAAGTGCGTCAAATTCAACTTGCAAGATTGGACCCGTACATACATACATACATTATACAATACATACATTCATACACACTTGCAAGTTAAATAAAAGCTTGTAAAATGTATTTCCTTTCACTTATGATCCAGACAATCCAAAATAACAACGAAAAAATGAGCAGAATTTATAACATACTTTACAGATTTTGACCACGTTCGATTCTCGGTTATGTATGAGAGTTAAATAAAAAAAAAATTGAATGTCATTAAATCTAAAATCGAATCCATGGTTCCTAAGAACAGATTTCGCTATCTCTCATAGTTTCTGATTTCTCCCTACTGACCCATTAGGATTGATCACCCTGTATGTCTCATACAGTATTAGTATTCAGGTGGGAATGGGTTTTTATTAGAAAACCTACAACTTACATAATCTACGTCGTATCAGTTCTGATTCTGATGAATCGGTCGAGTCAATATCATTAATACTCGTAGGTGCACACTTTACTAAATCACAAAATGAATCAAAAAGTGTATTCATATTTAAAACTTTATCAAACCAAACCGTGACCCGCTTTAGAATCTTACCAGAACTTGCTGTGACAATATTCTACGGTGGGTCAGAAACCGATTGTTTGACGTACCATCAGCCAAATATGTGGTCTATCACCCTAAAGTTGATTATTGTTTGTATTTCATAATACAACAATGACGATATGACTTTTTCAACTTGAAAGTTCAACTTTAGCGACATATTAATTCGATACCCCTGCAATACCCCTGGTGTTGCAGATGTTTATGGGCGGTGGTGATCTCTTACCCACTTGCTTGTTTGCCATCCAGTCAAATAAAAAAAAAAGATAGGAAGTTGTTTGAAAATTGATAGACCACTTATTTAGTGGTTAGTCTAACATTTATGAAATCGTTAGTATCTTATCTACTTCAGAACATATTCAGAGTATCAAGTGGTCAGTGGTCAGTAAAGCTAATTTTACCCCATTTTGACCATTATCACTTGGATAATATATAATTGTCAATCCTGTACCGTTCTATATTCTTCAAGAACCATTTGCAATCACTCGTCAATTCACTTAGAAACGGCTACAATCCAGCAAAGAACACAATCATCCGCGTCTCCACCGGTTGATGTAATAGCTGAACCACTCACTTTCAGCAGGTCGACTTCAATTGGTCCACGCGAGGACCGGTTTGCAAACACCGTAAGGGGGTTTCTATTAGTCCAGACGGCGACGGTTTCATGCGGTAAGAGCCAGCGCTACCGGCGTATACAATGAGTTAATACGGCATCCGCCAGCTCCGGTCTATGTGGGGACGGGTTTATGCGGCAGGAGCGCCACGAGCCTCAGGAGCGCGAGGGCGAGCAGCTTGTCGAGCGGGTCGAGCGCGCCGCGCTGCAGCCACTTCGGGATGGTGGTGCGGGCGTGGCTGAAGCCCAGCTTCTGGAGGATGTAGTCCACGCCGTAAGGCTCGATGGACTTGCCCGCCCAGGACAATAGTCTGTGGAATTAAAAACAGTCACTTCAGGGAGCGATAGGAAAATTTGGGCTCATATTGTCAGTGTCAAAAACCCCCGACTTTGTCACTTCAAAGCTCAATATCTCAAAAAGGGCTGAACCGATTTTGATAAAGAACCATCGCTAGAAAACCTGCTTTTAATTAAAAAAAACCGCATTCAAATCGGTCCACCCGTTTAAAAGCTACGGTGCCACAGACAGACAGACACACACACAGACACACATTGCGGTCAAACTTATAACACCCCTCTTTTTGCGTCGGGGGTTAAAAACGAATTCGAACAAACTTTTTTGAGAACACTTCGCCTACATTCAGGGATAATTTATTTTTTAGCTACCCCGTGATTTGAGGTGTCGTTGGATAAATTTACGAAAACCACTTTTCGATCCTGGAATCCATTTGCCAAATATTATGGTTTATGGTTTAAGATATTTATTTTCTCAAAAGATTTACAAAATTACTTATAGAGAAAACAATATTAATTTAACTTAAATATTGAACATTTTAAAGTGCGATTTTTTGTCAGTGTAAAGTGTCTCGTCTGTCCGTCCCCGTACCAGTTAAATGGCTATTTTCGGACGCCTGAAAAAACACACAGCAAAAGTAGACACAAGAAATTTAAAAGTAAAAGTAACACAGTTTCAGACTGTACAAGTGAAGCAGTAATGGTCGATAAAAATTTAATATTTGCATATTTAGCGTCGTGTAGAGAAAAACGTAGCTAATAAAATATACTGAGCGGCAAATAATCTGGCCCACAAATCTATGCAGAATTGGTAATTTTGTATGAAGGGCTGAGTTTCTTGCCGAATTATTCCCAACACAGGTTTATCCGAACCGGTGGTAGATTTTATTGACATTCATAAGTACAATACAATACAAATATTCTTTATTGCACATCATAAAGCAGTACAAAAAAAACTTATAATATAAACACTACGTATAAGTACTTGTCATAGCTTAAATAGAATTAAGTTATTATGACTTTGACTTTTGATTACACACGCCCACAGACTCAGATGTCGACCAACTAGGATGGTAAAGGATTCAAGTTACCGGACGGTGGGCTCGAGGTGCCAGGTGACGCACTGGTAGTCTCTGTAGTCCTGGGGCGCGGCGCGCGGCGCGCCCGGCGCCTCGCCCCACGCCGCGCGCGTGCCCGTGCCCGGGACCTGACACACACATTACAACCTCGTAACGCCCACTATTCATAAAGGGTGTCCCAAAAAGGACGCAAGATTTGAAATTGATGAAAAACCCTTTTTTTTTTCGTTATAATATATTTGTATAAAAAATCTTGAAATACATAAAATAGGGTTATTCGTGGAATAATACGTCAGGCAAATGTCCTCCTAGGCTTTGCTGGCACATATGCACTCTTTTGTCAAAATTTTCTATGACCATTTTGCATAGATGCGGCTGAATTTCTCCAATGCAGCGTCGAATGGCCTCTTTTATAGCATTTCTATTTGAACGGCTTGTTTTTGGAGACCAGTGGAATGAACATCATGAATAAAATTGATCCACTCTCCCTGAATTTTGCAACCACTCTGCTCACAGTTGATGAAGTCAAGTCAATATTCCGACCATATTTTGCACGGAATTTTCGAACCGTACACGCCAAACTTCTTTTGAAATATTGTTCAATATTAAAAACGCGTTGATCTTTCGTAAGACCCGCCATTTTTTACAAACCCTAAACATTCAGCTGTCAAATAGTTTTTTTTTAGGGTTGCCTGCACTGAAATACAAAAATGGCGGCAAATTTAAATCTTGCGTCCTTTTTGGGACACCCGATATCAATAATTTCGACACGAGATACAGTTGATAGTAAATGATAAATTTTGTTGACAGCGAAGCGTCTCCGTTTCAGCTTGGCAAAAACTCTGTCAGCCATGCAAGCGTGGAGGATAATATACCTACACGTATTCATCATTTCAGCCATAGGACGTCCACTTTTGACTGTTGGACATAGGCCTTCCCCATAGATCTACAGTTGCATCGGTTGGAAAAAGCGTGCATCCATTCCATCGTGAACTTGCGGTTTTAACCGGTCCATCCGTCCATCTCGTTAGTGTATATTGATAAAAATATAGAATACCTCTTTAAGGTCTATATAGGGACGTTTTGATGTCAAAATACAATTCTCCCATAGAGTTTGAATGGAAATAGTGCAGCAACATATGACGTCACTTGTTCGCCAACTCAATCAACTATTTTTTTGTTTTAAAACAACAAATAATCTATTTTTTTTTAATCGACTGGATGGAAAACGAGCAAGTGGGTCTCCTGATGGTAAGAGATCACCACCGCCCAGGGGTATTGCAGATGCGTTGCCAACCTAGAGGCCTAAGATGGGATACCTCAAGTGCCAGTAATTTCACCGGCTGTCTTACTCTCCACGACAGTGCAAGCACTGCTGCTTCACAGCAGGATTAGCGAGCAAGATGGTGGTAGCAATCCGGGCGGACCTTGCACAAGGTCCTACCACCTGCAAACCACTGCTGTACTTTTGCAGTTAATCGAAAATGAATCTGGTTTCAGGGCTTAAAATAAAGCGTTTTTTTACTGGAGTCGTGTCTTCGAATTATTTTTGAATGGTGTCAACATCCCTATTGTGAAATAGTTATTTATGTGGCTGGTGCATAATGAGAGGCATTAAAGTACGAGTGCGGTTTTATGAAACGAGCCGAAGGCGAGTTTCATAATAAGATCACACGAGTGTTTTAATGCCTAATTATGTATAGCCGCATACATAACTTTATCTACATGCATATCATAAGTGTTCTATAATATGTTCAGATATGGCCTGTATTTTGACTTTGACTTTGGCTTTGACTGAATAATAATTAATAATTATTATCTACATGCATGTCATAAGTTTTCTACAATATGTACAGATATGCATTGTTAAAAAAAGTATTACCGATACTTTAATGTAAACATTAAGATGCACTGTACTTTAATGTGAACGTTAAGATGCACCCGCAGATACCAGGTTTCTTAATAAAGGCCATTTGATAGTCGCTTCTGAACATATAATAGGGAAGTTATGATATGCATGTAGATAAAATGTGATATATGGTGGTGTACTCACAACGCGGTCCTTCTCTTTGATGTACGAGGAGATGAGGTCGTGCAAGAACAGGAAGGCCTCCGCGTCCACCGACACGAAGATGTGGTCCTCGAACTCCGTGATGAAGCTGCACTCCACCACCGGCTTCTCGTCTGGACACAACACAATCACTTTATCTACCCCCATATAGTAAAAAGGTTCAAAAACCATAGGTAATGACCAGCATTACGACATTGGATTCTATTATGAACACGGCTGTATCGTAATGAGATTTCATACATCATTACAGCACGGGGGGGGGCGCGCGACCACGTGCAGCAGCAGGTCGTCGCGGGCGCAGCTCGTGGGGCAGACATACCTACCTAGTTCTCGTTAATGCAGGTCTTTCTCAATGGCTATATAGATTAAATAATGTATGCAACTGTACGTAATTAGGCCTTAAAACACTCATGTGACTCTGATTATGAAACTCGGCTATATTTTAAGAACCCCTATTACGATACAGTTGCATAAAATACTATTATTGTACACAACAATAGTAAGCGATACAGAAAGCAGGTACACAGCTGTGGCGAAGCGTCCGTAGAACCCTATTAATATCGGCTAGTCTAATTTTACAAAGTAAGACAACACCACGGAAGAATAAAAACATGTGGAAGTGCTATGTAGGTGCAGCGTGAGTGCCACAAGTAAGCGGAGGTACGTTTACTCGATGCCAGTCGTGTTCAACATTGCGTAGAGTATGAGCGAGTTTAGTAGTGTCGCGACATTCCTTGTTTTACAGTAATTATGCCGTATTGCTCAATTCTGGAATGTAAAAATGATAGCAGGAAAAAAAACTTAGTAATGGAGGATTACCTACGTCATCGAGTAAGCAAGCGTACCGCCGCTTACTTGTGGCACGCACGCTGCACCTACATAGCACTTCCACTTGTTTTTATTCTTCCGTGGACAACATATACAGAATTTATAAAATATGTAAGCGATCTTTATGCTTCGGCATAGAGAGAAAATTACAAGGTAAGCAATAGGCGGCCTTATCGCTTCAGAGCTATCTCTTCCAGGTAACCTTTTTCAACATGGTTTGTTATTTTTTTTTTAAAACGTACATTTTCG
The DNA here is from genome assembly GCF_025370935.1 of Choristoneura fumiferana. Classification (NCBI taxonomy): domain Eukaryota; kingdom Metazoa; phylum Arthropoda; class Insecta; order Lepidoptera; family Tortricidae; genus Choristoneura; species Choristoneura fumiferana. The sequence goes on along the minus strand of NC_133474.1, from coordinate 21,978,956 downwards.
AGTCCGCCGTGACCAAGGTCTAGATTTTTGGGGAGGTTAGTACAATACCTAGCGTCGGATAGCAGAAAAATAATTGACAGCTATTCATAAAGACATGTAGCCATCACCTTATAGATATCTCTACAATATTACATTGTAAAATAAACTATCTAAATGCTACTATATGAATAACACATCTGATAACATGGCTATAGAACTACCGAACGCTACTCCAATTATTTATGCTCAGTACAAGTTATTTATATTCAACGTGTCTCGCTTTTCTTGTAACATGATCAAAATTAGTTTCGTTATGAATGGCCCTTAGAGTGTGTTAAGGCGTGTCTCACCTTGTTCGGTGGGCGGGCTGGGCTTCTGTCGGTGCTTGGTCCGCAAATGCATCTGCATGGGGGGCAGCGCGAAGATGACCTCCCGCTGGTGCGCGGCGGCCGGCGCGCCCGCCTTCCGCTCGCGCTCCGCGCTGCCCGTGTTACCCGCGCCCGCCTCGCCGCGCTCGCGCTCCAGAGATGGGAACATCTCGATCGCTGCAATAACACCTCGACGCTAACTACAGTTTTGCACTAGGTACGTCCAATTCGAATCCGTGACAATGCGGTGCCGAGCAGTCGTAGAGCTATTTGTATGGCTTCACCATTAGGCTACCACGGGTTCAGTATTAGGCTATCACAGCTTCATAATTAGACTACCACGGCTTCAACACAAGGCTACCACAACTTAGACGTTAGGCTACCATTGTTTCACCATTAGCCTACCACAGCTTCACCATTAGGCTACCATTGTTTCACCATTAGGCTACCACAGCTTCACCATTAGGCTACCACGGCTTCAACATTAGACTCCCATTCTTTCACCATTAAGCTACCACGGCTTCACCATTAGGCTACCATGGCTACTAATATCTACAAAAAGTGAGATCAGTGAGTGATTGTATGGCGGTCACCGTTAGGCTACCACGGCTTCAACATTAGGCTACTACGGCTTTAACATTGGTATCACGGTTTCAACATTAGACTCCCATTCATTCACCATTAAGCTACTACGGCTACACCATTAGGCTACCATGGCTACTAATATCTACAAAAAGTGAGATCAGTGAGTGATTGCTATGGCGATCACCGTTAGGCTACCACGGCTTCAACATTAGGCTACTACGGCTTTAACATTTGGGTATCACGGCTTCAACATTAGACTCCCATTCATTCACCATTAAGCTACTACGGCTACACCATTAGGCTACTATGGCTACTAATATCTACAAAAATGAGATCAGTGAGTGATTGTATGGCGATCACCGTTAGGCTACTACGGCTTTCAACATTAGGCTACTATGGCTTTAACATTTTATTTTATTTATTTTTATTACATTATCATCACTTACAGTATCATTACAGGAGTTAACCCTAAGGCGATACAGAAGGCCTTTAATAATAAACAATAAAATCTTAATCTAATAGCAAATATATGTAAGGCAACTCTCTTGAATTCACTCAGGTGCAAGAAAAAATCAACTGAGTCTGCTATCTGGTTAGAGTAGCTAGTGCGAACATTTGGATACACGGCTTCAACATTAGACTCCCATTGTTTCACCATTAGGCTACCACAGCTTCACCATTAGGCTACCACAGCTTCACCATTAGGCTACCACGGCTTCACCATTAAACTTCCACGGCTACTAATTGATCCACAAAAAGCGAGATCCATGAGGACACGGCGCGAGCAGAGCATAAGAGCATAAGTTACCGTCGATCTCGCTGTTGGCGAAGGCGTAAGTGAACCACTCGCGCAGCGTCTTGAACTGCGGCGGGAACAGCATCGCGCGCGTCATGCGGCACACGGTGCCCACGGACTGGTGGCCGCCGCCGCCGCCGCCGCCGCCGCCGCCCCCCCCGCCGCCCGCAGCCGCCGCGCCGCCCAGCTGTGCCGTCAGACTCTGCGTCACGTGCACCTCCACCGAGCCTGACAAACAACACACGGTTTTTGCTAAAGAGCGCTTTTACCTGCTGAGCTGACAACGTTGCATTTTTGTTAGTTTTTCTCGATTATTCCATAAAAATTTCATCATCATCATCCCAGCCTATATACGTCCCACTGCTGGGCACAGGCTTCCTCTCAGAACAAGAGGCCATAAAAATTTAATGAAAATTAAAAATGTGGTTTGATATACATATATAATTTCTCTTCTTAATATATAATTTAATGTGTCTCCTCCGATAATTATTCGTTATAGACTTGTGGCGCTATTAAGCGACCAGCAGCGCCGCCGCATCATTCCGCCACTATTATACTTATGTGTACAATCTGTGCACCACGGTTTGAACCGACAAATCAACGCTCACGCGCGCCTGGCGGTCGACGTTGATTGGCCGGTTACGACAAGATGGCCTGTGACACTGAATAGATTTTTCTCTGGTTTTCCTTCTTGTACGACTCGCGGCCGT
>NC_133474.1:21912112-21975219 GCF_025370935.1 Choristoneura fumiferana | reverse complement strand
TTAAAAGTTTGTCGACATTTCAGGGGTATACCAGATTGTTTACACTTTTTTCTAATGCTAAAAAAAACGAAGTATAGAGAGGCCTGAACAGTATAATGAATCACTGTCAGAGGCAGCGCAGGCAGCTGCATGCCGCAGGCGGCCGCAGCACCTCCTGCCAGTGACGGTGGTGTCTCAGCTCGGGGGGCGCCGGCCCGTCGCCCGCCGACGTATAGAGGAGGCCTGAACAGTATATGACTCACTGTCAGGCGGCAGCGCTGGCAGCTGCATGCCGCAGGCGGCCCGCAGCACCTCCTGCCAGTGCCGGTGGTGTCTCAGCTCGGGGGGCGCCGGCCCGTCGCCCGCCGCCGTATAGAGGAGGCCTGAACAGTATATGACTCACTGTCAGGCGGCAGCGCTGGCAGCTGCATGCCGCAGGCGGCCCGCAGCACCTCCTGCCAGTGCCGTGGTGTGTCTCAGCTCGGGGGCGCGGCCCGTCGCCCGCCGCCGTATAGAGGAGGCCTGAACAGTATATGACTCACTGTCAGGGCGGCAGCGCTGGCAGCTGCATGCCGCAGGCGGCCCGCAGCACCTCCTGCCAGTGCCGGTGGTGTCTCAGCTCGGGGGGCGCCGGCCCGTCGCCCGCCGCCGTATAGAGGAGCCTGAACAGTAATATGACTCACTGTCAGGCGGCAGCGCTGGCAGCTGCATGCTGCAGGCGGCCCGCAGCACCTCCTGCAGTGCCGGGTGGTGTCTCAGCTCGGGGGGCGCCGGCCCGTCGCCCGCCGCCGTATAGAGGAGGCCTGAACAGTATATGACTCACTGTCAGGCGGCAGCGCTGGCAGCTGCATGCCGCAGGCGGCCCGCAGCACCTCCTGCCAGTGCCGGTGGTGTCTCAGCTCGGGGGGCGCCGGCCCGTCGCCCGCCGACGCCGCCGCTGCCGCCGCTGCGAACGAATATAACACTCTTTAGGGTTGGTTACGCAACTAAGCATGCCTATTTCTACCAGCCGATCCTACTCGTATAGTTATTTAGTAAAATACAATTTAAGAAAAACTACCATGTAAACTAATCAAATCCATTAAAATAATAACATAAATGGAATTTAGTATACCTAGTGCCATCCACGAAGACGCGTGATTTTGTCAAATGTGACATTGTAATAAGAACTCACGGTTCCTCTTGTCCCGTCGCGCGGGGTAGGGATGCAGCGCGGAGAGCACGCGCCGGCTGGAGTGGAACTGCTGCGTGAAGAACTCCTCCAGCTTGTACTGCATCTTGAGCAGGTCGGGCGTCGTGCTGCGGCTCATCACCAGCTGGAGTTGCTGCCAGGACAGCGTGCCGTGCGTCACGATTATGGCTGGCCTGGATTGGAGTACAGACATAACGTACTGTAACGTCGGGGTACTTTGACACAATCAAGGGTAAGTTTGACCCATGAAAACCACACATAGAAGAGTCGAATGAAAACAGTAAAGCGTGGGCGGTTATCTAAAATTAACCATATGGCAATGTGTCGGCACTGCAGGCTGGCCACTCGCGCCAGCAGCACTGACGGGCCCATATACTGACCGCGCGGGGGGCTGGCGCGGCGGCGCGGCCCCACTGCCACACGTCGTGCAGCCGGCACTGCAGGCTGGCCACTCGCGCCAGCAGCACTGACGGGCCCATATACTGACCGCGCGGGGGCTGGCGCGGGCGCGGCTGCGCGCGGCCACTGCCACACGTCGTGCAGCCGGCACTGCAGGCTGGCCACTCGCGCCAGCAGCACTGACGGGCCCATATACTGACCGCGCGGGGGGCTGGCGCGGGCGCGGCTGCGCGCGGCCCACTGCCACACGTCGTGCAGCCGGCACTGCAGGCTGGCCACTCGCGCCAGCAGCACTGACGGGCCCATATACTGACCGCGCGGGGGCTGGCGCGGGCGCGGCTGCGTGCGGCCCCACTGCCACACGTCGTGCAGCCGGCACTGCAGGCTGGCCACTCGCGCCAGCAGCACTGACGGGCCCATATACTGACCGCGCGGGGGGCTGGCGCGGGCGCGGCTGCGCGCGGCCCCACTGCCACACGTCGTGCAGCCGGCACTGCAGGCTGGCCACTCGCGCCAGCAGCACTGACGGGCCCATATACTGACCGCGCGGGGGCTGGCGCGGGCGCGGCTGCGCGCGGCCCCACTGCCACACGTCGTGCAGCCGGCACTGCAGGCTGGCCACTCGCGCCAGCAGCACTGACGGGCCCATATACTGACCGCGCGGGGGGCTGGCGCGGGCGCGGCTGCGCGCGGCCCACTGCCACACGTCGTGCAGCCGGCACTGCAGGCTGGCACTCGCGCCAGCAGCACTGACGGGCCCATATACTGACCGCGCGGGGGGCTGGCGCGGGCGCGGCTGCGCGCGGCCCCACTGCCACACGTCGTGCAGCCGGCACTGCAGGCTGGCACTCGCGCCAGCAGCACTGACGGGCCCATATACTGACCGCGCGGGGGCTGGCGCGGGCGCGGCTGCGCGCGGCCCCACTGCCACACGTCGTGCAGCCGCACTGCAGGCTGGCCACTCGCGCCAGCAGCACTGACGGGCCCATATACTGACCGCGCGGGGGCTGGCGCGGGCGCGGCTGCGCGCGGCCCCACTGCCACACGTCGTGCAGCCGGCACTGCAGGCTGGCCACTCGCGCCAGCAGCACTGACGGGCCCATATACTGACCGCGGGGGGCTGGCGCGGGCGCGGCTGCGCGCGGCCCCACTGCCACACGTCGTGCAGCCGGCACTGCAGGCTGGACACTCGCGCCAGCAGCACTGACGGGCCCATATACTGACCGCGCGGGGGGCTGGCGCGGGCGCGGCTGCGCGCGGCCCCACTGCCACACGTCGTGCAGCGGCACTGCAGGCTGGCCACTCGCGCCAGCAGCACTGACGGCCCATATACTGACCGCGCGGGGGCTGGCGCGGGCGCGGCTGCGCGCGGCCCCACTGCCACACGTCGTGCAGCCGGCACTGCAGGCTGGCCACTCGCGCCAGCAGCACTGACGGCCATATACTGACCGCGCGGGGGCTGGCGCGGGCGCGGCTGCGCGCGCCCCACTGCCACACGTCGTGCAGCCGGCACTGCAGGCTGGCCACTCGCGCCAGCAGCACTGACGGGCCCATATACTGACCGCGCGGGGGCTGGCGCGGGCGCGGCTGCGCGCGGCCCCACTGCCACACGTCGTGCAGCCGGCACTGCAGGCTGGACACTCGCGCCAGCAGCACTGACGGGCCCATATACTGACCGCGCGGGGGGCTGGCGCGGGCGCGGCTGCGCGCGGCCCCACTGCCACACGTCGTGCAGCCGGCACTGCAGGCTGGCCACTCGCGCCAGCAGCACTGACGGGCCCATATACTGACGCGCGGGGGGCTGGCGCGGGCGCGGCTGCGCGCGGCCCCACTGCCACACGTCGTGCAGCCGGCACTGCAGGCTGGACACTCGCGCCAGCAGCACTGACGGGCCCATATACTGACCGCGCGGGGGCTGGCGCGGGCGCGGCTGCGCGCGGCCCCACTGCCACACGTCGTGCAGCCGGCACTGCAGGCTGGACACTCGCGCCAGCAGCACTGACGGGCCCATATACTGACCGCGCGGGGCTGGCGCGGCGCGGCTGCGCGCGGCCCACTGCCACACGTCGTGCAGCCGGCACTGCAGGCTGGCCACTCGCGCCAGCAGCACTGACGGGCCCATATACTGACGCGCGGGGGGCTGGCGCGGGCGCGGCTGCGCGCGGCCCCACTGCCACACGTCGTGCAGCCGGCACTGCAGGCTGGCCACTCGCGCCAGCAGCACTGACGGGCCCATATACTGAGCGCGGGGGCTGGCGCGGGCGCGGCTGCGCGCGGCCCCACTGCCACACGTCGTGCAGCCGGCACTGCAGGCTGGCCACTCGCGCCAGCAGCACTGACGGCCCATATACTGACCGCGCGGGGGGCTGGCGCGGGCGCGGCTGCGCGCGGCCCACTGCCACACGTCGTGCAGCCGGCACTGCAGGCTGGCCACTCGCGCCAGCAGCACTGACGGCCCATATACTGACCGCGCGGGGGCTGGCGCGGGCGCGGCTGCGCGCGGCCCCACTGCCACACGTCGTGCAGCCGGCACTGCAGGCTGGACACTCGCGCCAGCAGCACTGACGGGCCCATATACTGACCGCGCGGGGGGCTGGCGCGGGCGCGGCTGCGCGCGGCCCCACTGCCACACGTCGTGCAGCCGGCACTGCAGGCTGGCCACTCGCGCCAGCAGCACTGACGGGCCCATATACTGACCGCGCGGGGCTGGCGCGGGCGCGGCTGCGCGCGGCCCACTGCCACACGTCGTGCAGCCGGCACTGCAGGCTGGCCACTCGCGCCAGCAGCACTGACGGGCCCATATACTGACCGCGCGGGGGCTGGCGCGGGCGCGGCTGCGCGCGGCCCCACTGCCACACGTCGTGCAGCCGGCACTGCAGGCTGGACACTCGCGCCAGCAGCACTGACGGCCCATATACTGACCGCGCGGGGGGCTGGCGCGGGCGCGGCTGCGCGCGGCCCACTGCCACACGTCGTGCAGCCGGCACTGCAGGCTGGCCACTCGCGCCAGCAGCACTGACGGGCCCATATACTGACCGCGCGGGGGGGCTGCGCGCGGCCCCACTGCCACACGTCGTGCAGCCGGCACTGCAGGCTGGCCACTCGCGCCAGCAGCACTGACGGGCCCATATACTGACCGCGCGGGGGCTGGCGCGGGCGCGGCTGCGCGGCCCCACTGCCACACGTCGTGCAGCCGGCACTGCAGGCTGGACTCGCGCCAGCAGCACTGACGGCCCATATACTGACCGCGCGGGGGGCTGGCGCGGGCGCGGCTGCGCGCGGCCCCACTGCCACACGTCGTGCAGCCGGCACTGCAGGCTGGACACTCGCGCCAGCAGCACTGACGGGCCCATATACTGACCGCGCGGGGGCTGGCGCGGGCGCGGCTGCGCGCGGCCCCACTGCCACACGTCGTGCAGCCGGCACTGCAGGCTGGCCACTCGCGCCAGCAGCACTGACGGCCCATATACTGACCGCGCGGGGGGCTGGCGCGGGCGCGGCTGCGCGCGGCCCCACTGCCACACGTCGTGCAGCCGGCACTGCAGGCTGGACACTCGCGCCAGCAGCACTGACGGGCCCATATACTGACCGCGCGGGGGCTGGCGCGGGCGCGGCTGCGCGCGGCCCCACTGCCACACGTCGTGCAGCCGGCACTGCAGGCTGGACACTCGCGCCAGCAGCACTGACGGCCCATATACTGACCGCGCGGGGGGCTGGCGCGGGCGCGGCTGCGCGCGGCCCCACTGCCACACGTCGTGCAGCCGGCACTGCAGGCTGGACACTCGCGCCAGCAGCACTGACGGGCCCATATACTGACCGCGGGGGGCTGGCGCGGGCGCGGCTGCGCGCGCCCCACTGCCACACGTCGTGCAGCCGGCACTGCAGGCTGGACACTCGCGCCAGCAGCACTGACGGGCCCATATACTGACCGCGCGGGGGCTGGCGCGGGCGCGGCTGCGCGCGGCCCCACTGCCACACGTCGTGCAGCCGGCACTGCAGGCTGGACACTCGCGCCAGCAGCACTGACGGGCCCATATACTGACCGCGCGGGGGGCTGGCGCGGGCGCGGCTGCGCGCGGCCCCACTGCCACACGTCGTGCAGCCGGCACTGCAGGCTGGACACTCGCGCCAGCAGCACTGACGGCCCATATACTGACCGCGCGGGGGCTGGCGCGGGCGCGGCTGCGCGCGGCCCCACTGCCACACGTCGTGCAGCCGGCACTGCAGGCTGGCCACTCGCGCCAGCAGCACTGACGGGCCCATATACTGACCGCGCGGGGGGCTGGCGCGGGCGCGGCTGCGCGCGGCCCCACTGCCACACGTCGTGCAGCCGGCACTGCAGGCTGGACACTCGCGCCAGCAGCACTGACGGGCCCATATACTGACCGCGCGGGGGGCTGGCGCGGGCGCGGCTGCGCGCGGCCCCACTGCCACACGTCGTGCAGCCGGCACTGCAGGCTGGACACTCGCGCCAGCAGCACTGACGGGCCCATATACTGACCGCGCGGGGGCTGGCGCGGGCGCGGCTGCGCGCGGCCCCACTGCCACACGTCGTGCAGCCGGCACTGCAGGCTGGACACTCGCGCCAGCAGCACTGACGGGCCCATATACTGACCGCGCGGGGGGCTGGCGCGGGCGCGGCTGCGCGCGGCCCCACTGCCACACGTCGTGCAGCCGGCACTGCAGGCTGGCCACTCGCGCCAGCAGCACTGACGGGCCCATATACTGACCGCGCGGGGGGCTGGCGCGGGCGCGGCTGCGCGCGCCCCACTGCCACACGTCGTGCAGCCGGCACTGCAGGCTGGCCACTCGCGCCAGCAGCACTGACGGGCCCATATACTGACCGCGCGGGGGCTGGCGCGGGCGCGGCTGCGCGCGGCCCCACTGCCACACGTCGTGCAGCCGGCACTGCAGGCTGGACACTCGCGCCAGCAGCACTGACGGGCCCATATACTGACCGCGCGGGGGGCTGGCGCGGGCGCGGCTGCGCGCGGCCCCACTGCCACACGTCGTGCAGCCGGCACTGCAGGCTGGCCACTCGCGCCAGCAGCACTGACGGGCCCATATACTGACCGCGCGGGGGGCTGGCGCGGGCGCGGCTGCGCGCGGCCCCACTGCCACACGTCGTGCAGCCGGCACTGCAGGCTGGCCACTCGCGCCAGCAGCACTGACGGGCCCATATACTGACCGCGCGGGGGGCTGGCGCGGGCGCGGCTGCGCGCGGCCCCACTGCCACACGTCGTGCAGCCGGCACTGCAGGCTGGCCACTCGCGCCAGCAGCACTGACGGGCCCATATACTGACCGCGCGGGGGCTGGCGTGGGCGCGGCTGCGCGCGGCCCCACTGCCACACGTCGTGCAGCCGGCACTGCAGGCTGGACACTCGCGCCAGCAGCACTGAGGTCCCCATGTACTCCAGCCGCAGCTCCAGTGCCGCCAGCCGTACGCCGCACGTGTGTCCCGGGTTGCAACCCGGCTCCTCCTCGATGTGCACTGAACAAACATATTAATAGTTACACTTAAAGCTACTTTTCTTTTCTTAACGCATCGATGACTTATGGCACCAAGGGCAACGAGTGTTTGACATTAGTATATCAATGAACTACAGCCACCGGTAACCCAAGTTGGATAGATCTTAGAATATTTCAGTGGCGTAAATGCTCATTTTCATTTGGTAGTTAGGGCCCCGCATGCGGAGTGCGGGAGATTTTTATTTGCAGCACGCGGGAACCGTATTCATAGGTCGATAGAAAACGTCAGCATATGATGTATGTGGACAGAATAATTGCTCAAAGTTTTTTTTGGTCGTTATCCCGCATGCTGAGAGTACCCGCGTGATAAAAATTGTGTGTGTACCGAAAGTGTGTATGTCGGCGAGCGAGATGGCGCCGCCGACGATGCCGCCGCGCGCGTCCAGCGAGGAGCCGGCCAGCGCCACGCCCACCAGCATGTTGCGGTGCCCCGTGCTGCCGATGCTGAGCCGCCCCGTGCAGTTGAAGTCGCGGCTCTGCCAGCTGACAACACAATTTACCACTGCTAAAGACGAAAAACTCCACGCCTCATCACATCTCTATATTAACCAGTATACGTCCCACCGCTGGACACGCGCTTCCGTTCAGAAGAAGACCTAAGGTGTAGTTCCTATGCGGGCCCATTGCCAGGGTTCGGAGTTTTCACGACTCAGCAAGACAAATATTTTTACCTCTGACGTAAATATATTTCCATTTTGCTATAGCAGAAACTTACCTGACGTTCCCCATAACATTTCCCATGTTCATGTGCACGTTGAGTTTCGTAAAGTTAACCGCAAACAGCACCAGTGTCTCCCACGCGGCGTTGCCTGCCGTCGAGGTCGTCCCATTTTCTGTGACCAAAATTAAAATTGGAACAAAGCCCCAGAACATCAACTGATAGTAAATTAAATAGAAGATTAAATACTGACCCTTTACTTTTTGTACTTCTAAAGTCTTCGTTTTCTCTCTTTGCGGGAGAACAGGCGACACTGGGCCGTTATTCGATGTCGGTCTGAAATAAATTAGGATACAGGTATTTTCCTAAATATGCTAAACACATTTTCTTTTATCCATATATTACCCAGTAAAAATATAACAAGTAAAAGCTGTCGTTATTTCGTATTATTTAGTGCTTACCTGGGTCTCTCGACGCTTAGGTCTCCTAGGAACATCCTCCGTACAATGGTGCGTCGGTACCATGCTTTAGGGAAAGCCAGAATCTCGCCTAAACGTCGCATGTCGTACTTGAACCAAGCCGAACCCACATCCACGATTGCTGTGTGACAAAAAAACGTAGGTCAAATGTGAAATAGCCCGGTCAAGCTCACACAGAGCCCTAACTGCACGTAATGTTTAACATACAAATCATAAAATACGCAGGTATTGAACATGTGGAACGAATAAATCATTATTTATATCAAGGAAATTAAATTTGTATCAATATCAAGATGCATCCGTAGTATTTAAGGATCAAGTTAATTTTATTCAATACAGTTAATTGAGCTACTATAAAAAAATCTCTATACTCTCCGCACTTTGGAAGTATATGGGAGTCAGGTGTCAAAAGTGTGAAGAGTAAATGTTTATCACGCAATACGGAATGAAATGGCATATGTCACCTTATGCTATGATCTATTGTCGGAACTAAGGGTCGTATCAAAAAATGGGTTTTACAAAAGGTTTACCTTAAAAGTCAAAAAACAGATTTTCGTTATAAAGTCACTTAAGTAATAGGTATTTGCAGCAATAGGACGATATTATGAAAGTCAAACTGCATTTCCACATAAATGGAATCCACGATCAATCCTAGCCGCCTAGATTTATTTGACAATCATATAAACACTAATCATTGCACTAGATAATAAAGACACTGCACCAAACCAACAAATCTATATTAAACTTACTTGAAAATCTCACAGTAGCCTTAGACTGATCTTGGTCCGTCTGGAAGTCCAGTTTCCTGGACCGTGACAGGTGGAATTTGACGAACTCGACATTAATACTCAGAGAGTCTTTCCGCTCGGTGTCGGACAAAGGAGACCATTGCGGCTCTTTGAGGCTGGACTTCTTGCCACCGTACGGATGGAAGATGTAGACAGAGAAGTCGGCCAGACAGCCTGTGACGCTGAGCCCGCCCATCGCGACTGCTGGGAGGGCGGTCTCTCTGAAACGTTTAAACTTCATTTGAATCGTAGTTATTTTTATTGTTCATCTGAATCTGAGCTAGCTTTAGCATTGTAAAACACAAGCGTGTCGTAAACAAATACCCCCTTATTCATAAAACTTAACAAGCCTATGTTAACTAACAAATGCTTTGTCCCTTTCTAACAAATACAAATGTCGAAGTGACAGATAAGGACAAACAAATTTTAGCGGCATTTTAACTAAAATAGGTTTGATTGTCGTTTATGAATAAGGGGGTTAGTCATTTGTTTTAGTAGACTGCCGGAGGTACTCGAAAGTGTTTTTCGTTGATTCCCATTGGTCCTTCCTTGACCGTCCTGTTACGCAATCCGTGTTCCTAGGTACTTTCGTGTGTTTCGTGTGTGTCTTAGTATTTCATGATTAGCAGATACATATTTGAAATTTTAATTTCTTTTGTTTTTCGAATGTTGTCACGGATAAATGTTTTAATTTTTTCTCTGTGTCCCTGGTACTCACTCCTGCGCCCTCTTGGAGCTGAAGACGATCCTGAGCGAGGGCAGCTGCAGCAGGCACTCGACGCGCGACGCGGGCAGGCACGAGAACCGGAACGTGGACGGCTGCATGTGGAACTGCACGATCACGTCCACCGGGAACGACGCGTACACGTACTGGCCGTACGACGCGCCCTCTGCCGACCGCGACCGGGAGCCCGACTCCGCCTCTGTGACCATTACAACCCGATTGATTCAATGAGGGTTTCTAGACAGTAAAATCATAGTAAAAGAGAACAAGTAGGCTCACTACGAACAAAAGTAATTCGCGCGGCTTAAATGTGTGCGCGCCGGTACGCACGCACCCGCCGCACGCACACACTGATAATTTAAGGAGGATTAAGTTTTCTTTAGTCATGGCTGCGCTGCCGTCGGTGCCGTACGTTTCTATTTTAGCTCGCTAGTCTTGCGCTCGCTTCGCGAGATGATTACCTTTTACGTTCGCTTACTCGTAAACACTTACGTATTTTTTGTATTAGGTATAGTTGTAAATTAGTGGTATATAAGTGTAGCGCAATAGTTTCGTGCAAGGACACATAAAAAATAATAGATACCTACCTACCTATAAACAATATAGTTATAGTATTATGTATAGGTAAACATGAGTAGTATGTATCCAGTCGCCATCACCATTTCGGCGAATTTATAAATAATATTTTTAAATTTAGTATAATAATGATAATATAACGGCATAGAATCTGTCTCGTTTCTCTACACACAGACATTAGCCAATTTGAAGTTAACTTTCGTTCTAAAACTATTTGCCGGTAGGTAATTAATCTAAAATAGACGTCGACAACCATAAGCGTCCACGCCGGAGTAGGCAGTTAAGTCTCCTAAAGGGTCGGAGTGGACTTACTTGTTCTCTTTTACTATGGTAAAATCGCTAGATGGCTTTAGTATCGTAAGGTTCGTTTGACGTTACGGTCTTGCTTGCGATTGGCTCATTTAGTTATTTGACCAATCACAAACGTAACCCAAAATGTGAAAGTAGTCAAAACTAGCAGTTGCAGGCTTCTTACATAGTGGAGCTGGAGGAGCTGTATGAACACACATTTGTTGCTTAGACTTATGGGTAGCGAGAGTAATTGTTATAGTTCATTGATATGGACCTCAGCAAAGTAACGCCTGATTCAATAAATTATACCGCCTTATGCCTTATGAGGGCAGTAAACTTATTATGTACCTATAACAAACAAGTACTGACCAGGAGCTGGCGCGGAGAAGGAAGCCTTGGTGGGTATAGGCTCGAGAGTCTGCTCCAGGAACTCGAGGATGTGCGGGCTGATGACGGTCTCCTCGGGGATGCTCTGCAGCGTGATCCAGGCGAACAGCGCCGCCTTCTTTGAGCCCTTGCGGGGGGACGCTGCCTCCTCTATCAGGGTCTTGGACTCGTAGTGCACCTGCAGATAAACATACTTGTTATATTTTATTTTTATTTTAATGGAACATTCAACAGGTCAGCACGGATTGCTGAGGACCTGGGTTCGATACCCAGTGCTGTCTCTTTTTCTGGTTTTTCTGTGCATCCATGTCTCAGTTTGTATTTTCGATATGGTTTCACGAGATACCCGCGTAAAAGTAAAAGTTTATTGTAAAAAAAAAAAATCAAGTAAAAGTAAAAGTTAAAGTAAAGTGCTTGGCTGTGACCGATCGCGGACAGTGTTAATTGACAACTCATTCGAATCGTGTCCGATGCGTAAAAGTAGGCTGCAAAGTTAGCAATATTCTGTACGATGTCGATCGTACACCAATCATAAGTCAAATGAAGTTAGTTTCTTCAAGACACTTATACGCACATGACATTCAATACCGTATTAACTCAAAATAAAACTGTATTGAATAATAAATTGAATCTAACCTCTACATAAAACCCATTATGTAATACAGAATCATTTTGAGTTAATACGGTACTAAATGTCGTGTCTAGTGATGGTCGAGCGGCGGCGGGCGGCTTGTGGCGTGTTGTCGCGCGTGACAGCATACCTTGAGGTGCAGGCCGGGCACGCGGAACACGGTGTGGTCGAGCGGCGGCGGGTGTCGCTGGTGCGGCGGCTGCTTGGCGCGGCGCGCGGCGGGCGGCGAGCCCGGCGCCGAGCCCAGCCCGCCCGACGCCGACCGCCCCACGCGCATGCGCGACCCGCTGCAACGACAACACATTATACTCGTACCTACGGCTCTGTAGCTAAGTTTCCAAAATCAAAATTTCTGAGCATGACATTTCTAAAGACAAAACTGTGAAAAACAAAAATTATAATGTACAAAATTTCTGAAGATGCATGTCCGATGTTCAGTTGGCCCACATGTACAATATCTAATGTACAAAAGAATAAGAAGAGATATCTAATGTAGAAAACATAAAGATGAGAAACTGGCCGATTTATGCAGGCCGCTTAAGTGTAGCAACCCAGATACATACATCCTTTATTCATGTCATTTTCATTTATTTAATACTCACGTCTTCAAATCGTCGTCCTTGGTGGATTCTTTGGTATGCAGCACGCACTTCCCGCTGTTGATGTGCACTTTGACATCCAGCTCAAAGTCGATATTCGGCTCCGAAGTCTTCGTCTTACTGCTTTTGCCCTCCGAACTCGCGCTCGCGCCCTCTGTTATCGGAACTCTACAAAAGCACATACAAAATTATATTAGGTATTAGAGTCTACCCGCGGCTTCGCTTCGCACGCGTAAACTTATCGATCTGGTAGTTACGAGAAAAGTAGCCTATGTATTAGTCCAGAGGAGGTGAGGTTCCAGGGGACCTACATACCAAATTTCATGACTCTAAGCCCAGCGATTGTTATTTCGAGATTTTATCCCTATCCCGTGAGAATATCGAGATAAAAAGTATCCGTCTTAATCCTGCTTGCTGTTTAAAGCTGCACGGCGGCTGCTGGTGTGTACTCACCCGTCCCGCCGGCGCGGCTGCGCGCTGTCCCTCAGCGGCCAGTGCGCGGGCTGCGCGGGCAGCGAGCTCTGGCGCTGCACGGCGGCTGCTGGTGTGTACTCACCCGTCCCGCCGGCGCGGCTGCGCGCTGTCCCTCAGCGGCCAGTGCGCGGGCTGCGCGGGCAGCGAGCTCTGGCGCTGCACGGCGGCTGCTGGTGTGTACTCACCCGTCCCGCCGGCGCGGCTGCGCGCTGTCCCTCAGCGGCCAGTGCGCGGGCTGCGCGGGCAGCGAGCTCTGGCGCTGCACGGCGGCTGCTGGTGTGTACTCACCCGTCCCGCCGGCGCGGCTGCGCGCTGTCCCTCAGCGGCCAGTGCGCGGGCTGCGCGGGCAGCGAGCTCTGGCGCTGCACGGCGGCTGCTGGTGTGTACTCACCCGTCCCGCCGGCGCGGCTGCGCGCTGTCCCTCAGCGGCCAGTGCGCGGGCTGCGCGGGCAGCGAGCTCTGGCGCTGCACGGGCGGCGGCTGGAAAGACACGGAGCGCGCGCCACCGCCGGTGTGTCCGCGCAGTGACGCCGACCGCGACGGACCTGGAACAATCACGTCAATTTTTTTTTATGCAACATAGGGTTGTCACCAACAACAGCTACAGTGAATGGTAAGCGAACATGTAAGCCGTCAAAAACTGCTTTCTGCCAAAGAGCATATTTCGGAGAGTACCGAGGATATTTAATAAATAACCGGCAACTATTACAAATCTATAAAGCATCAGGGAGTTTAAAAGTACGCGGAGTGTCCAACGGGTTAAAGTTTCCTAAGTACCAGCAGATAGCACACTCCGTTTTAGTAAGCTAGAGGGCGTTACCGGTGAGCGGCTCGCTCTCCATGGAGCTCCAGCTGGCGCCCTCGATGATGTCTGCGAGGCGCGTGTCGTCGTCGCCCAGCAGCAGCGTCTCGCCGGAGTCGCCCACCGCGCCCGCGCGCCAGCGCCAGGCCCCCTTCCACCACCCTGGGGATACACACCATAATAAATCATCATCACCACACACACATGTCTTAGGGTGACCGAGAGAGACGCCCTGTTGGAAGGCTCGAAGAGTATGCAAGTTCAAGTGGCAATGGGCAAGCCATCGCTCGAAGAACAGGTAACCGTTAGAGGAGAAAAGTTCTAGAGTGGCAACCACGCATCGGAAGATGAAGAGTTGGCAGGCCTCCCACTAGGTGGACTGACGATATCGCAAGAGTCCCAATCGGTAGACGCAAGTGACGAGTTGTTCTAAGAGCCTTTGGTCAACAGTGGGCGTCTTCAGACAGATGACGATAACGAGTTATTTCTAGATCGAGCGCTCTCCATCCCAGCCTATATACGTCCCACTGCTGGGCAGAGGCCTCCTCTCAGAACAAGAGGGCTTGGGCCATAGTTCCCACGCGGGCCCAGTGCGGATTGGGAACTTCACACGCACCATTGAATTGCTTCGCAGGTTTGTGCAGGTTTCCTCACGATGTTTTCCTTCACCGCAAAGCTCGTGGTAAATTTCAAATGTAACTCCGCACATGAATTTTGAAAAACTCAGAGGTGCGAGCCGGGGTTTGAACCCACGACCCTCTGCTTGAGAGGCGATAGGTCAAACCACTAGGCCACCACGGCTTTTGAGCGCTCTCTCTTAAGTATAATTCGTTGTTCATTACACAGTCACCATTATAAACATCAGGGAGCTGTCTAGGTGCTTAAAATTATCTGAACACGTCCGTTCTGACAATACGGTATTTAACTATTTTTTATATGTTTTACAAATTAAAACTTCACAATGCCTGTTTCCGAATAGAGAAACAATTTGTAAGCTACCTATATAAATAACAATACAATACAATACAAAGACTCTTTATTGTACACCAGAAATAGTAAGCGATACAGAAAAAACAGATATACAGAGAAAAAATTTACAAGGTAAGCAGTAGGCGGCCTTATCGCTTAAGAGCGATAAGCAAAGTTATAAAGGTTTGAAATTCAAGATTAGACAGGGAAAGACATACTTGCATGTGACGTCACACGCAAGTAGCGCCATACTGAAATTACTGGCACGTGAGGTATCCCATCTTAGGCCTTTAGGTTGGCAACGCGTCTGTAATACCCCTTGTGTTGCAGATGTTTATGGGCGGTGGTGATCTCATACCTTCAGGAGACCCACTTGCTCGTTTTCCATCCAGTCGAATAAAAAAATAAAAAAAAAACTTGCTGCATAGAGAAAATCGTTTAAAAAAGAGACAGGTATATAGATTTCCAAAAAAAAAACATTATAAATTAAATTTTCAACCGATTTAAGCTTTCTCTTCGCTAAACACTGTCTGTATATCTATATTTTATAATTACAATAATATATAAGACATGTCAAATAGCGTATTGAGTAAGTACTGTTCAGGTATTACTAAACATTTAAACAGTTCCGATGTTTATGGTGGCGAATGTACAAGTGCCTGCCCCGAAACCCAAATCTTCACATTCAAGGTCATACCAATCAGCAAGTCCGTTATACTCACTCGTCAAAGTCGATGTTAGGCTCGGGCACGACGAAGGAGCGCGAGCGGTTGGAGCCCAGACCGAGTTTGCCCTTCGTGATGGAACTCGCTCGCACGCTCTGCCGACGCAGCTTCTGTATCATGTCCCTGCAAATACCACACAATTAAAGATCACGGAAACCTGCTGTGAGCGAACTAGCCCGATAAAGTGGCGATGAGCGGGCCATATAGCACGGAGAACTAGCGCGGATCAGCAAACACAGCGTAGGACGTCCACCAAGGAGATGGACGGATGACCTGGTTAAAACCGCGGCGGAGCAGCCTTATTAGCTTTCCATTAGTTCCCTGCTACAGGCCTACTGATGCACTGAAATGAGTCTTTACTGGCCCGAATAATACCGACATGGAAATGCTGACCCTTTTTTCGTGTACACGCACATTGAAAGCCTTATCGTACTGACCAGATAATACACGGCATGTCAATACCGACCCTGTTTTTCACATACACATAAACTTAATAGAAAATAACTTAATTTGTTCCTGGTCACAATTGGGCCTAACACAAACGGGACGGGGAAAAACATGTCTGTAATTATCGGCTTCAGATTATCATGCCGGTATAGTTCGGCCGGTAAAGTCATGCCAGTTTAGAGTGCTCACCCTGCACCGTAACTCACCGTCTGAAGTCCTTGAACACCAACGCCTCCAGATCGTGCAGCCTCTTCATTTCGTACTCGATGGTGCTGTGACTCGCCCCGAGGGTCCGCAGGTCATTGATAATCTTGGCCTGCTCATTCATCTCTTTCTCTATGAGCTTGGAACGCTTCTTGGAGTCTATCGTGTTGTCGAACACAAACGCTGGCAGGTGGTCGGTGTACTTGCGGCGGAGGACTATGCTTTCCTAAGTGATAATAACAATACAATGACTATTTAATAATACATGTGTCATAGGCTGTGTTTCCACCAGAGATGTGCGAGGATGTGTTTGTCACGAACCAATAGAAACGCTTCATTTACCTATCCTCGTTCAACGCTCTAGTGGAAACAACTCAGCGGAGCGAGGTTTCTTCAGGTAATATTTTTTTTATTAGTATAATCAATTAGGGTTCCATGGAAAAAAAATTGGGAACCTATTTAACGCAGAAACAGTCGGGTGCTCAGTTATTTCCGGCGCTTTAGCTCTGCGTATCGCTTACTCAAAGCAATACGCGGTATGTTGACTTACTTGTGAATCTTTGCTGTTGTCGGCCTCATCGTCCGGATCACTTTCGAAGTCCATCTTGAAGTGATCCTCTTCTTCGAACCCTGCGAAAACAGTAACAATTAGTATTCAGAACCACAGAATAAAAAGAAAAAAATTAGTCACTTAATTTTAAGAAAAAAAACACTGTTTATTTATTTGTCAATAAAAATTACAGCAATACAGTTAAAACACCAATGCGCTGTAAAATTCAAATTATAAAAAAGGCACACAAAAAGACACAAAATTACATACAAAAAAAAACTAATCAGGGATTTTTGAAAGTCGTCTTCGTCGCTTCCCTAAAACGGCAGAACACCGCACCCTCCGGCCAGAAGTCGGAGTTATATTTTTATTTTTAGCCTGTGTATGTGTCGTCGTTGTTTTATGGATATGTTTTTCTTTCTTTCTTACCAGTGAGCATGGTGAGAGTGTGTCCGAGCGCGGACAGCTGCTTGCCGACGTTAACGTCGAGGTGAATGTCGACGCCCTCCATCTGCCACGCCACGTTCAGGAACCACTTCGCGTTCTCTGTTGGACAACACACACAAACTTACTTAGTACCGTAATCTATTAAAAACTATGAAAAAAACTACTTCGCCCATAGAATAACAGCTACTAGAAGCACAGGGAAGAAGGTTCCAAGTTACAGGCTGGCTAAAACGAAAAAGTCGTTCCTGAGAAATTGCATACGTTTTTACAATAAAATTCCAAAAAATATAACTGATCAAACAGATACAAAATTTTAAACTACTGACAAGAATGGTTACATATTTGAATATCGAAAATTAAAATACCTATGGTTAAAATGTTGATGTTCAAAATATCGAAAATTAAAATATCGATTGTATCACAATATCGAAAGTTGTTATACTTATGAACAATATGTCTAAGATTGAAATGTCAATTGATTAAAATATCGAATAAGTAAAAATGTCGATAGCCAATATAATCTAAATTGTAAATGTCAACATAATTTGAATGTCGAAAATTAAAATATCGTACATACAAATCTGCTTTATTTATTGCTCCTTTTTCTTAATAGCATTTATTTTACATAATCTAGTCATTTTTAGCACTCGCCGGCCGCTGCCGCTGGCTCGTGCGTTGTTGTGGTCACAGTTCTAACCTAACCAAACTAAATATTTATGGTAATTCATGTTCAATAGGTTAGGTTAGGTCAGTACTGCGTCAAGGCGCGAAGCGCCTCAACTGAGCGGAATAGGAGCTCCGCGAAGCGGAGCCCCGTCGACCCCGTCACGTGATAGTTCATACATAGGATATTCGATACTCTGTACTTGGATATTTTGGACTTCGATATTTATATCTTTCGATGTCACTTTTGTAGATAAATATATTTTCGATATATTGGACGTAGGTTATCTAACCATTCGACAATATAAACTTTCGTTATGTTAAGTTTCGATATTTCGATACAGCCGATATTTTAATTTTCGATATTTTGAACATCAACATTTTACCCGTAGATATTTTAACATTCGATATTCAAATATTATGTAACCGTCAAGAATACATTAATATCTAAGGCGTATTATAAAATTAATGATTATATCATGGACAGGGATAGGTATTTGGAAATGAATCCGATCCGCATAGGCGATCACGTACGCATAAACTCCAATCTATGCGAAATACTTACTCACAGCTCTCACAGCACTTATTATTTATTATTGATATCTGTAAAATTATGGAAATAAACCAAACATGACGGAACTTCCGAGTGTTGGAGCCACGTTTAACGCATATCAGTGTGTACCGTTGTGCTTAGCGGCGCTGGTCCGGCTGCAGACCTCGTAGGTGCCCTCGGACACGCAGCAGAAGTTGACGGCCTGCTGGTCGGGCTCCGGCTTCCAGTCGTCCAGCGACGTCTCGAAGTCGTCCGCGAACCGCAGGCAGAGCCCCACGAAGCGCCCCTGCACGCACAACATGATATAGTGTACTTAAAGACAACCGGCCAAGAGCGTGTCGGACACGCCCGAAATAGGGTTCCCGTAGCCATTACGAAAAGATTAAGTAATATTTTTCTAAGAATTTCGTATTTTGTACGGTTTAGGTATATTTTATACCTTAGGCTGCTATTTACTCTTAAACTACTAATAATTCTTAATAAAACTTAACCGTTATAGTTTTCCTTGTAAGTTTGATATACTTACTACCATCCTGAATTTATTCAAATTTTTCGAAAAATTGTTTTAGCAACCCCCTAATGGTTTAAAAAAACCTATCCAACGATAGCCCCACTGAGAAAAAAAAATCACCCCGACTTTACGTCTATGGGAGGTACTCTAAAAAAAAATATTTTGAATTTTTTTATTGAACCATTTTGTCGGCATAGTTTACATATATATTCGTGCAAAATTACAGCTTTCTAGCATTGATAGTACCTGAGCAAAGCCGCGGACGGACAGACAGACAGACATACAGGCATGGCGAAACTATAAGGGTTCCGTTTTTGCCATTTTGGCTATGGAACCCTAAAAAGTCGTACCTCAAAATCGATTATTTTTCTGAGTGCACTTTGTATAATTACTCCAAGGATCAATTTTGTTGACGTATCGATTTGAATAGACGAGATTTTTGTCAAAGTAGTGACGATGTCACAATAATTTTAGTATTTTATACCGATCCTGTCGAAATACCAAGAAAAAAGTAACCTATGTTTTATACTACATGTCCACCAAATCCAAAAACTCTCGTGGGAACCCAAAAATTGCATCGTGAATTGCATTAACGTTGCATAAAAAACTCGCGCCGAATTTCATGTTTCTAATCTCAGAGGCTGAACCTTTGTGCAGTTTTTTTTCGCACACCGCTCCACTAACTTGCACACCAGTTGAGCTACCTAAGGCCCGGAATACACATGCCAGTAGCTTGCACATTTCCGTACAAGTGGCTCGCACGCTTGCTTCATATTTGTATGAAGTACGTGCGCCAGCTGCAGGCACAAAAATGTGCAAGCTGCGGGAATATGTAAAGAAAGAATGAATGATTTATTTTGGCTCCATAAGTACCTAAGACAAACTACTCAAAATCATAAGAGCCGAAAACGTCCAGCACTAAAACTACCGGTCTTGTGTCGCATCCACCGCGATCCCGCGATCTTAACCCAACGCTCTAGAGCTACCGACAGCTCGTCTGCAGCCATTCGAGAAACCCATCGGCCATCAGTCCTTGCCCCGCCATTGCCACTTCAGTTTGCAATTCTTCGATATGTCGGTACCTTTCTAGATATCATCACTGCATGCAGAGAAACGAGCTAGTTTGAGTGACTTTGAGTGAGCAACTAGCAAAACTAGCACTAAAACTATGTTACTTGGTGACACGAGAGGATACCAAAAAGGGTCTGTGTTGCCGCACATTATGTGCAGTAACGCTGGTTTTCTGTGGAGCTCAAACGTTAAATATATGTATATGTATTCCGGGCCTAATAGCCCTAAAGCTGTTATACCACCTTTCTGCTAGCATACCTTACTGACGAGACTGCCCGACGAGCAAGCAGAGATGCTGGTGCTCTCCAGAGTGACCACGACGGCTCCGCGGGACTCCGGCTCGTACCCGCCGCGGCCCCATGTCGCCTGCACACATTTGCAATACAATGACACTTTACAGAACACCCACACATATAGTAAGCAAGTAAAACAGCTATACCGGGTGTGGCCTGTAATACGAGCATATAATTAAAACATAGAGCATACTCGTCACCCTGAACAACATTAGTTCAGCGATATATTAAATATAATGACCCGGATAACTCACGTCTTAACTCACTGGTGGCCAGTTTGTCGATGCCAGACGATTTAAGACCGTGGAGTTATCCGGGTCATTATATTTAATATGAAGAGTCTTCACGGTTGTTCAAAGCATTAGTATTCAGCGACTTTTAAAAATAATTAGTTTTTTAATTTTTATTACACTTATACGTTTATTCGAAGAAACAATGTAAAGCAAAATGCTTGATGTTTGTAGGGTGTCAGTTGTGTTCTAGGATGACATTGATAGCAATATTTAATTTGTACGAAAAAAGAAAAATTCAAAGACTCCATTATTTTTAAAAGTCGCTGAACTAATGTTGTTCAGATTGACGAGGACGATCTATGTTTTAATTTTTTGCTCGTATTAAAGGCCACACCCGGTATAGAGATACGCGCACATTTACATATGAAAATCAAATGTAGAGTAAAAAACCGGGCACGTATCTGAATATCGAAAATTGAAATATACCTAACCTACTTTCGATATTTTGACCGTCGACTTTTTAACATTAGATATATTAATTTTCGATATTCAGATACGTCCCCAAAAAACCACTGGAATAAAAAAGAATCGCTTTGCGCGTCTCCTAGGACATATTTCAGACGACCGGATAGCGAAGTGGTTTTGACTACAAAGCTTGAGGCCTCGAGTTCGATCCTCGGTCGAGGTAAGTATTTGTTGGTGTTAAATATTCCGTCATACAATAAAATACAAAGACTCTTTATTGTACGCCAGAAATAGTAAACGATACAGAAAAACAGGTACACAGAGAGAAAATTACAAGGTAAGCAATAAGCGGCCTTATCGCTTAAGAGCGATCTCTTCCAGGCAACCTATATTTATAATACACAGTCTTAAGAAATTGAGAGTATAAACAAAATTCACATTCAGACAGGTGGTCCATTTGGTACGGATAAAAACTTACCATAGGTGGCTGGTTGAGCGGCAGGCATATGCCGATGTCATCGACGTTTAACTGCAAGAACAGGGTGCTGACGTGCGGCGTCGTTATTTGAGACGTCAGTTGGACCTGTACAAAATTAATATATTAGAAAGGCGTTTTTATACATTCAAATTTAATTATTAAATCGGGTTGTTAGTGACGTGCTCTCATTAGGGTTCAATATTGTTTTTTTTTGTACCTCACACATGTCACGTAGTTTTCATATGTTGCGCAAACTTAACAATGGACACAAGTCATTCTTTTGCAATACAATACAATGTAAGATGACTGGACTAGGGTTCGTAAAATGTAAGCAAAATTCATTGAAGTGCTAGGACCTTCATATTTGTCATACATCATTTCAATAAATTTTTCTCGTATTTTACGATCCCTGAAGATGACAGATAACCGTGAGTAAACCAAAATAAAATTTGCGGTTGTACCCCATATACAAAAAAGCTTGTAAAGGCTCACCTTTTCAAAGACCTGCTGCGTCGCCGCGAGCACCTCCTTATTCAGATTGAGCCTCTTCTCGTTCCAGTACTCGTACGCATTCTTATAGTTGAGCCAGACAAGGATGGCGCGGTCGATGGCGACCGGCTGGATGTAGATCAGCGGTCGCTTCAGAGTTATGAGTACTACCTCTTTGTCTTCGCCGCTGACCATCTCATCTTGGAAAGCGTTGCGCATGCCTGAGAAGGATAGTCAGTTATGTTTTTTTTAATCACATCATCATCATCTTTCAGCCTATATACGTCCCACTGCTGGACGTCCCACAGGCCTTCACTCAGAATGAGAGGGCTTCAGGGTTCCTCACGATGTTATCCTACACCGTAAAGCTCGTGGCAAATTTCAAATTTAATTTCGTTCATTAATTTATAAAAAACTCAGAGGTGCGAGCCGGAGTTTGAACCAACAATCCTCTGCTTGAGAGGCCATAGGCCAAACCACTAAGCCAACACGGCTTTTGCACTAGACGAACACGGCTTTTAATCACACTTTATGTTAAACGAAAACGGTTTTAATGTGTCTGGTGAATGAATCAGGATAAACTAAAACTAAACAAATCAAAAGTCTCACTAATTCTTGTGTTGAAAAATGCGTATTGCTGGAACTCAGGCTCCGCCTCCTCAAACATTGCGTTTCGGATCAGCTGTCCGAGGCTCAGGTTGAGATCCACCTACACGGTAGCAAATAAAGCATTATAGGTATGTATACACCATAAAATAATCATTCCAAGACACAATTCTATTAAAAAAATACTTTATAAAGCATAAATATAAATAAATAGCCTTGAAAAAAAGTCAAGTTTATTTACTGCAGAATTAGATTTGAAGTAGCTTTAGAATAGACAAATATTCGATTGAGTTGGAAAATAAGTACTGTAATAACTAGCTAATTTATATTCATACAAAATTAATGGGGAGCATCATGTTTTGACAGGTTACAAAAAGTGCGTCAGTTCTGATAGAACTCGGAAATTCTCACAGATAAAAATAGCCTAGTTTACATGGGACGCCAGTCGCCACAACTGTCTAATCGCCGCCACCAATCCTGGCCACAAGTCGCGACCAATGGCTCGAGTCGACGCGACAGTACTAAATAGACTACTCGGGCCCAGTTTCTCGAATCCTAAAAGTCTAACAAATTTAATGAAAATGAAATAAAACACTAATATTTCTTATACGTTTCGTTTTTTCGATCAATTTACGAGGCAAAGAGTTACCTGCGCCCGCGCAAACAGTCGCAACGAGTGCGTGGCGGCGGGCTGAACGTTCTGAACTCTATTGGACAGCTCGAACTCCACGCAGCCTGTCTCCAGCCGCACCGCGGAGTTGCTCGGCGTTGTGGCTGTCAGCTGGATGCGCTGCGGGACCGTATATACATAAGGTGTCTGAAAATCGCACTGGACCGCATCAGATCATAGATAACGCATGGTACGAAACGTGATTGATTACACACGGCGGTACGCGTTTGTACATAATCGCACAACAAAATTAATCTTACATTCATCCTACGGTGCCTCCCGGGATCATGTAATGGACCTTTGTGCTACTAATTTCATGTTGACATCCCATACTTTTGTCGAGGAAGTCATAGTGAAATTTATTATTAAAAGGTTCCAGCCTAGTACGAAAATCAATTTGTTTTCCAGTACACAGCACACCGGTCAGCAAGGTAAACTTGCGGTTCAAATAAACCTCTTTAAGCGAATTCTTGCTGTAAAAAAGGTCAATAAAATGAGAAAGACAAAACTCTTAGCAAAATATCAGGATGTTAAAAGATCAATTTACATCGCTATAAGAGCATAGTCATTCATTATAGAAACAAAAGTAACTAAACAATCTTCAAAAGCACTTTAAATGAACAATGGAAAGTATAGCAAATCAAATTACATACCTTCATCCTAATAATCAGCGAAAACAATATCCTATTCAGCGCAGAGGTTGATGCTTCTTCTTCATTCCACAGCGGGACGGGCTTTTCTCCTCCATACACTTTTTGTACGACTTCATTCACTTCCTGTAAGAGAAAAATAAATTTTCTTATAAAAAAAATACTTTTGACTTTTAAAATTCTCACTCCTTTAAACATTGCAACGAAACTCAATTATAAACTTGAAACATTACACTAATGTGAAACACTCGCTACCTGCGGTGCCATAAGTCAACAGCTCGGTAGGGACAGAAACGTGTATACATTACAATACAATACAATACAAAGACTCTTTATTGTACACCAGACATAGTAAGCGATACAGAAAACAGATACACAGAGAAAAAATTACAAGGTAAGCAATAGGCGGCCTTATCGCTTAAGAGCGATCTCTTCCACGCAACCTTTTATACAGAAAGAAGGAAGGTGTATGTGTCACTCAAAGATATTTTTTGTCGAAGATTTGTTTTTCGGGTGTTCTAGACGAAATTCCGTTTTCTCCGTTGGGGGAGAAAAGTCCTCGAGTGGCGACCACGAACCAGAAGACGAAGCGTTGGCAGGCCTCCCACCCGGTGGATGCAAGTGGCGTGTTGTCGTTCATTGTGGCGTTCTAAGGGGGAGGCCTTTGTCCAGCAGTGGACGTCTTCCGGCTGATGATGATGATGATGATGATGATGATGATGATGACGAGACGAAATTCGAACTCGCACCTCAGCTGGCTATACGTGCCAAGATGTCCTGCCAACTAACTAACACGCTGGGGAACTCGACCTACCATCCGAAAATCCTATCTTATGTATTTATCATGAAAATATAGACTTACTGCCAATATTTAGCGAAGAAAAAAACAATACAATTGAAACATGAATTCCTGTTCATTTTTTTGACAAATAATACATATAAACCCATTTCACGCAGCTACAAGTTACAATTTACAAACCGTAGTCTCTTTTCAATGCATACTGTTAAACAAAGACTACCGCCTGTAAATTATAACTTGTACCTTCGTGTAATAGGGCACTAGTAGGGTGGTGTCAGCCTCACCTTCATAAAGACTTTCTGCACGAACACCAGATGGTTCAGCAGATCCGTAGACAGCGTATGCTCGAACAGGCCTATGTCTGCGGTGGCGGAGAGGTACCGTCCAGCGCGGAGCACGACGCCTGGCGCGGCGGGGGCGGGGGGGGCGGGGGCGGGGGCGGGGGGGCGGTAGCGGGGGGCGCGTCCGGCGCGCCCTCTAGCACACGCGCCGCCACGTGCGCCGCCGGCAGCGCCACCATCGCCGACGCGGGGATGTTGGCTTCCGATACCTATGATATGTTTTTAGTGGAGTAATTTAGGAGTAAAGTATGTATGTATGTAAACTCTTTATTGTACTAAATAAGTAAACAAGCACAATCGACAAACATTGAGATATAATGTACCAAGGCGAACTTATCCCTATAAGGGATCTCTACTAGCCAACATTCAGTTAGGGACAGTCAAGAAGTAAGGTTAAGTTAAGATACATTGTCCCGTGTAGGAGTTTCAGTATTTGAATTAGCTTCCGAGTATTTGAGCTGGTGCCGCAGTTACCTGCAGCTTGGTCACGAAGCTGAGCGAGTGGTGCGGCAGGTCGACGGTGAAGTGCGCCTTGCGGCCGGTCACTCCCGCGCTGTGCACATGCTCCATCTTGTACGACGCTTGCAGCGACGGCAGCAGCGCTGCGGTCACGCTCAGGCTCTGAGGGAAACGTAATAGTCAAGGGCGAGTCGGACTCGTACATGAATTCTCTTTTCTCTCATTTTTTTTTAATTTTACTTTTGCCCGTTTTATTGTTATAATTATTACTTTTTTTTTGTTAATATACTAAATCTAACTAAGACCTGGCAGTACTGTAGGAGTATATAGAGGGGTGTCGGCTGAAAAACTGCTGTTTGGCGTCGCTCCCGTGGCCTATTGTCACAATTATAAACTTTTATTTTGTATGAAACCTTATTTAATGTGTTTTGTGGCAATAAATGTTTTTTCTTTCTTTCTTCTGGGTTATTTACCTTGAATTCTTGTTTCGTCGGATTCTTGCTTGTTTTGTTGTTGCACAACAGGACACGACTTCGATTGCCTAGTAATCGATTAGATTCATATTTTTAAGGAAACAGCATACATTTCCAGGAAAAATACCACTTTAGGCCTCAATAATATGAATAAAGCCACGACATTTCCATATTTTTTTTTTTAACTGAAAAATTCCCTCTAAATCGAAACAAGAATCCGGCGAATCGGGAACTGATCCTTTGTAGCATCGCAGCATTTTCACTACGAAGTATAGCGTTATCCTTTGTTATGGGTAGAGTCATTCACGATGACGCGTGCCGTAGTTCTTATTACAATGACATTAATGTCTAATTTTGACAAAATCACGCGTCTTCGTGGATAGCACTAGGTATACCTGTAGCACGACGGAGAAGTGCACCCGTGGCGCGGGCAGGAGGGGGGCGGCTTGCGGGCGCGGCGGGGGCGCGGGCGCCGGGCCCGGCCCCGGGCTGCCCTCGTCCTCCTCCGGCTCTGCGCCCGCGCCGCGCGACAGGCGGGACGACGTGCGCGTCACGCCTAGTTCCTGCGACACACAGACGGTTAGCACGCACTGGGATTAAACGTGAGTGGTTTTGCAAACCGTTTCTTTTTTAACCAGTACTTTGAAGAAAGATGGCGCTAATAAGGCAGGTCCCCCCCCCTACACACCTGCAGCGTGGAGGACAGCTGGCGGCTGGAGCGCGTCATGACGCCGTGCAGCGCCACGGGGTGCTGCGGCAGGTCCCCCCCCCCTACACACCTGCAGCGTGGAGGACAGCTGGCGGCTGGAGCGCGTCATGACGCCGTGCAGCGCCACGGGGTGCTGCGGCAGGTCCCCCCCCCTACACACCTGCAGCGTGGAGGACAGCTGGCGGCTGGAGCGCGTCATGACGCCGTGCAGCGCCACGGGGTGCTGCGGCAGGTCCCCCCCCCCTACACACCTGCAGCGTGGAGGACAGCTGGCGGCTGGAGCGCGTCATGACGCCGTGCAGCGCCACGGGGTGCTGCGGCAGGTCCCCCCCCCCTACACACCTGCAGCGTGGAGGACAGCTGGCGGCTGGAGCGCGTCATGACGCCGTGCAGCGCCACGGGGTGCTGCGGCAGGTCCCCCCCCCTACACACCTGCAGCGTGGAGGACAGCTGGCGGCTGGAGCGCGTCATGACGCCGTGCAGCGCCACGGGGTGCTGCGGCAGGTCCCCCCCCCTACACACCTGCAGCGTGGAGGACAGCTGGCGGCTGGAGCGCGTCATGACGCCGTGCAGCGCCACGGGGTGCTGCGGCAGGTCCCCCCCCCTACACACCTGCAGCGTGGAGGACAGCTGGCGGCTGGAGCGCGTCATGACGCCGTGCAGCGCCACGGGGTGCTGCGGCAGGTCCCCCCCCCTACACACCTGCAGCGTGGAGGACAGCTGGCGGCTGGAGCGCGTCATGACGCCGTGCAGCGCCACGGGGTGCTGCGGCAGGTCCCCCCCCTACACACCTGCAGCGTGGAGGACAGCTGGCGGCTGGAGCGCGTCATGACGCCGTGCAGCGCCACGGGGTGCTGCGGCAGGTCCCCCCCCCTACACACCTGCAGCGTGGAGGACAGCTGGCGGCTGGAGCGCGTCATGACGCCGTGCAGCGCCACGGGGTGCTGCGGCAGGTCCCCCCCCCTACACACCTGCAGCGTGGAGGACAGCTGGCGGCTGGAGCGCGTCATGACGCCGTGCAGCGCCACGGGGTGCTGCGGCAGGTCCCCCCCCCTACACACCTGCAGCGTGGAGGACAGCTGGCGGCTGGAGCGCGTCATGACGCCGTGCAGCGCCACGGGGTGCTGCGGCAGGTCCCCCCCCCTACACACCTGCAGCGTGGAGGACAGCTGGCGGCTGGAGCGCGTCATGACGCCGTGCAGCGCCACGGGGTGCTGCGGCAGGTCCCCCCCCTACACACCTGCAGCGTGGAGGACAGCTGGCGGCTGGAGCGCGTCATGACGCCGTGCAGCGCCACGGGGTGCTGCGGCAGGTCCCCCCCCCCTACACACCTGCAGCGTGGAGGACAGCTGGCGGCTGGAGCGCGTCATGACGCCGTGCAGCGCCACGGGGTGCTGCGGCAGGTCCCCCCCCCTACACACCTGCAGCGTGGAGGACAGCTGGCGGCTGGAGCGCGTCATGACGCCGTGCAGCGCCACGGGGTGCTGCGGCAGGTCCCCCCCCCCCTACACACCTGCAGCGTGGAGGACAGCTGGCGGCTGGAGCGCGTCATGACGCCGTGCAGCGCCACGGGGTGCTGCGGCAGGTCCCCCCCCCTACACACCTGCAGCGTGGAGGACAGCTGGCGGCTGGAGCGCGTCATGACGCCGTGCAGCGCCACGGGGTGCTGCGGCAGGTCCCCCCCCCCTACACACCTGCAGCGTGGAGGACAGCTGGCGGCTGGAGCGCGTCATGACGCCGTGCAGCGCCACGGGGTGCTGCGGCAGGTCCCCCCCCCCCTACACACCTGCAGCGTGGAGGACAGCTGGCGGCTGGAGCGCGTCATGACGCCGTGCAGCGCCACGGGGTGCTGCGGCAGGTCCCCCCCCCCTACACACCTGCAGCGTGGAGGACAGCTGGCGGCTGGAGCGCGTCATGACGCCGTGCAGCGCCACGGGGTGCTGCGGCAGGTCCCCCCCCCCTACACACCTGCAGCGTGGAGGACAGCTGGCGGCTGGAGCGCGTCATGACGCCGTGCAGCGCCACGGGGTGCTGCGGCAGGTCCCCCCCCCCTACACACCTGCAGCGTGGAGGACAGCTGGCGGCTGGAGCGCGTCATGACGCCGTGCAGCGCCACGGGGTGCTGCGGCAGGTCCCCCCCCTACACACCTGCAGCGTGGAGGACAGCTGGCGGCTGGAGCGCGTCATGACGCCGTGCAGCGCCACGGGGTGCTGCGGCAGGTCCCCCCCCCCTACACACCTGCAGCGTGGAGGACAGCTGGCGGCTGGAGCGCGTCATGACGCCGTGCAGCGCCACGGGGTGCTGCGGCAGGTCCCCCCCCCTACACACCTGCAGCGTGGAGGACAGCTGGCGGCTGGAGCGCGTCATGACGCCGTGCAGCGCCACGGGGTGCTGCGGCAGGTCCCCCCCCCTACACACCTGCAGCGTGGAGGACAGCTGGCGGCTGGAGCGCGT
Source organism: Choristoneura fumiferana (assembly GCF_025370935.1). Lineage (NCBI taxonomy): Eukaryota > Metazoa > Arthropoda > Insecta > Lepidoptera > Tortricidae > Choristoneura > Choristoneura fumiferana. The sequence goes on along the minus strand of NC_133474.1, from coordinate 21,946,450 downwards.
CATGACGCCGTGCAGCGCCACGGGGTGCTGCGGCAGGTCCCCCCCCCCTACACACCTGCAGCGTGGAGGACAGCTGGCGGCTGGAGCGCGTCATGACGCCGTGCAGCGCCACGGGGTGCTGCGGCAGGTCCCCCCCCCTACACACCTGCAGCGTGGAGGACAGCTGGCGGCTGGAGCGCGTCATGACGCCGTGCAGCGCCACGGGGTGCTGCGGCAGGTCCCCCCCCCTACACACCTGCAGCGTGGAGGACAGCTGGCGGCTGGAGCGCGTCATGACGCCGTGCAGCGCCACGGGGTGCTGCGGCAGGTCCCCCCCCCCTACACACCTGCAGCGTGGAGGACAGCTGGCGGCTGGAGCGCGTCATGACGCCGTGCAGCGCCACGGGGTGCTGCGGCAGGTCCCCCCCCCCTACACACCTGCAGCGTGGAGGACAGCTGGCGGCTGGAGCGCGTCATGACGCCGTGCAGCGCCACGGGGTGCTGCGGCAGGTCCCCCCCCCCTACACACCTGCAGCGTGGAGGACAGCTGGCGGCTGGAGCGCGTCATGACGCCGTGCAGCGCCACGGGGTGCTGCGGCAGGTCCCCCCCCCCTACACACCTGCAGCGTGGAGGACAGCTGGCGGCTGGAGCGCGTCATGACGCCGTGCAGCGCCACGGGGTGCTGCGGCAGGTCCCCCCCCCCTACACACCTGCAGCGTGGAGGACAGCTGGCGGCTGGAGCGCGTCATGACGCCGTGCAGCGCCACGGGGTGCTGCGGCAGGTCCCCCCCCCCTACACACCTGCAGCGTGGAGGACAGCTGGCGGCTGGAGCGCGTCATGACGCCGTGCAGCGCCACGGGGTGCTGCGGCAGGTCCCCCCCCTACACACCTGCAGCGTGGAGGACAGCTGGCGGCTGGAGCGCGTCATGACGCCGTGCAGCGCCACGGGGTGCTGCGGCAGGTCCCCCCCCCCTACACACCTGCAGCGTGGAGGACAGCTGGCGGCTGGAGCGCGTCATGACGCCGTGCAGCGCCACGGGGTGCTGCGGCAGGTCGACCCGCACGGCGCCCACGCTGACGAGCGCGGCGGCGCCCTCCCCCCCGCGCCCCGCCTCCCACGAGTACAGCGCCTGCGACTTGCCCACAGACACGCGGACCACCGTCCTGCAACACAATTATTTAATGATAGTCCTTAATAAACTAGTTAAACTGTACATTAACATCAAAACACGTGATGAACAGCTTCATTTTGCAATCAAATACAGCTGTACTCCAGCGTAATACTTGAAAGACCTCTACAGCTTGTCGAGTAGCCGATTTGAGGTTACGATATCCAGGCTACATAGATCCCTAATCTGAATGACTGTAGTGGCCACACTGCAGCGACGTTATCTCCGCCTCCAGCTGCAGACAGCACGCACACTACTCACTGGTGGTGGGGGGCGCCCCCCTCCAGCAGCACGATCATGCTGCGGCCCACGTTGCCGGTGAGCGACCACTGCCGCGCGCGCGACGCCGACAGCGACGCCTGCAGCGACGTTATCTCCGCCTCCAGCTTCAGACCGGACAGCGAGGCCAGTAGCCTGGTGCGATGGATCCTGCAACACGTCAATCAGACATTACCATACAATGAGGGCTATCGTTTTTTGTCTCACTAGATGGCGCACTGTTGCGTGAGGATGGGATGGATACACCTTAAAACCGTACCATAAAATATCGAGCATGCCCATATGCGAAAGACAAAACTGTCTCAACACAGACATTCATTGCCCCGGAACGCATATTTGCCATAATACATTGCAAAATATTCATTATTCACGTAGCTACTATGAGATTTGACATTTCGGAGACTCACGCTACACTAGCAATTCATACGCGATACCTCATTCCATACAGTCCACTTTCCTCTCGGCACACTGTGTCAACGATAGCTGCGGGTGTGTGGGTGTCGTAAAAGACGACTAAGAAACCTGATGCAAGAGCGAGCTCTGCAGTGTGAAAAGCCGTCCAAAGAAAGAAAGGTTCCACGCCCACTTATCACGGGTGTACAAATCAACGCACGTACAAAGAGCTCCTGGCGATATACCTGCGCAGTGAGCGTAGCACGGACCAAATTGGTGGCGGAACAGTGGGGGACGCGGGAGGGGGCGTAGGAGCGCGCGCTCGGCCGTCTCGCCATTGGTTTGTTAGTTGAGAGATGCGCAAACGCCCCTCCACTAGCCACCCAGAGCTCTTTTTACGTGCGTTGACTTGTAGCGACGTAGAAGACCATCAGGTGGGTGGAAACATTTAGGCCGCATCTTCTCATAGCATCAGTAGCCATAAGTTTAAACTCAAGTCTCATCATCATCATCAGCCGAAAGACGTCCACTGCTGAACAAAGACCTCCCTCTTAGAACCACAATGAACGACAACTCGCCACTTGCATCCACCGGTTGACCACAACTCTCACGCCGTCATTAGTTCACCTAGTGTGACGCCTGCCAACGCTTCGTCTTCCGGTTTGCAGTCGCCACTCAAGGGCTTTTCTTCCCCAATGGTTACCTATCTATTCTTCGAGCTATGTGACCAGCCTTTTGTGTCAACTTGCATAATAAACTGTGTCTGCTTGCATAAACTCAACACTGATGTTTATACAAAAAAAAACCTTCAAGATCAAATAGTGAAGCGAGCATTCCGATGCTAGCGTTAAGAAATCGCTTGGAGTTTACCTCGCCAGTCCGACGACAACGATGCCCATCCCGGCGGCGCTGGAGGAGGAATTGCTGGTGTTCTGCTCTCTGGAGCTCGGTCGCGCCGTGCGCCCCGTTCGGTACTGTTCGGGGAGCTCCGTCGTCACGGAGAACCTAAGGGTACACGGTTCAGTAACGCTAGGGTTTCTTACAAAAGTGACATCACTCATGCCTATACTCAACGCCGTATATAGATTCCAAAAAAAACTACTCAAAAGTTTTGCATCACTAAGTTTTAACTTTTATAAATAACATACAAAAGTAATTTATTTATGTATAATTGTAAAGTTAAAATTAAAGTAGAAAAAGTTCAGTTTACAATTGTAATACTACAGGTTTTAACAACATTTGGACACTATTAAACATTAAACATATTTACACAATTATTTTCTTTCGAAATTCATCATCATCATCATCCCAGCCTATATTCGTCCCACTGCTGGGCACAGGCCTCCTCTCAGAACAAGAGGGCTTGAGCCATAGTTCCCACGCGGGCCCAGTGCGGATTGGGAACTTCACACGCACTATTGAATTGCTTCGCAGGTTTGTGCAGGTTTCCTCACGATGTTTTCCTTCACCGCAAAGCTCGTGGTAAAATGTAATTCCGCACATGAATTTCGAAAAACTCAGAGGTGCGAGCCGGGGTTTGAACCCACGACCCTCTGTTTGAGAGGCGATAGGTCAAACCACTAGGCCACCATGGCTTTTACAAACCACTAGGCCACCATGGCTTTTAAAATTATTTCTTTTAAATTCGAAAATGGAAGTTCGTACCGTCCCTCTCACTCTCATATTAAATGATATAGGCGTCAGCGGGACGAAGGGAAAGGCGAAGGGAGGAGGGGGAATGGGAGGTACCGCTACAGGGACGAGGTCCTGAAAGACCTTTTGGACATCGGGGTCGAAGACTGGCAAGAAGAAGGGTCACTGAGCGATAGTAGTAAGTAAGTAAGTCAGTAGGACGGCGCGATACAAAGTTCTAATTTTGCACTTCGTAGTACTATAGAGCCTGTACAGCACGTTACCTGTGTGTGATGGTATGCGCGTCGGGCATGTCCGCGTACAGTCGCAGCAGCGAGTACACAGTCTGCCAGCAGCGCGGCGCCAGCGAGCCATCCGCCGGCGCCGGTGACGTCATCAGTAACCGCGTCCGCGCCGCCGCCGCCGCCGCTTCCGCCTCCGCGCTGCCAGAGCTCGGGACACCACCGAAAGGCGTGTGCGCGCCCTCGTTGAGGGAGCTGTAGCCTGGTAATGAAGACTTGCCTTCTAAAAGAATTCGTTCATGTTACAAATGTGAATGTGTAAACCTGTAATAGTACATTGTGTTTTAAGGGCGGTAAATAAGGAATTACGAACGAGAGTCTATTAGAAGCCCGAAGTCGAAAAAGAAGAATCGAATGAGTCGATGTCCGTAATTCTAGTACCGCCCGTGCGACATACAATGTTTTTCATCACATTTGCGAGTAAAATTGTATATTTGTAAAAGAAAAACTAATGTTTTTTCAAAAATTGCCGATACCGCTGACTGCGCTATTGCCACCTCCCCCCCGCAGCATGTGCCCGACGTTGCAGGCGCTGCAGCACACCATGCAGTATCAAACTCATTTACCGACCTTGGGCTTCATTGTACGGGCAACTCATTTACCGACCACGGGTTTCATGACAAGCACATTACGGTCGAGGGTTTTATTTGAGGGGTTGCAACCAAGGTACCCTGCATGTTACGACACTGTTTACGATCATTCTCAGTTTTAAATCTACCACAGTGCTCTATATTTCTACAAATTTTAATCAAAAAAACCACAAAGAAAGAAATATTTGTTACAAAAAAAAATGGTTACGTGTGGCATTATGGTTAGGTTTGGTGTTGTAGTGTAAATTGTACAAAAAATTGTAAGGGCAATTCTCAACATGAAGTTAGACCTACTTTATACGTTATGTGAAGACCTTGGAACAGCTTGGAAACTCAATGATCTAGATAATAAGGCCGCGTCATGCGTAACCTGCCTTTTTATTTATTGTATTATAACCAAGTTAACATCCACGTCTAAACTCACCCATCTTCCCCCCGATATTTCCTCCTGATATCCCCTGAGTGGACCTCAGCTTCTGCGCGAAGCTTTGCGGCCGGGGGTTGCCAGTAAGCTTGTGCTGGCTCAAACACTGTTGCAGTCAGCTCGAGTCAGAGTGAGGGTACAAAACTCCCATTTGGGATCCAAGATTGCATGCTGGCTCTCCTTGTCCAGAGAAGACCCTCATCATCATCATGATATTAGCCGTAGAACTTTCGCCGTTGGACATGGCCTCCCCCATATACCTCCAGTTGCTTCGATTGGAACCGGTCTACATACACTGTGAACCCGCGGCTTTAATCAGGTCATCCATCTATCTCGTAGAAGACCCCCATTAAGGTTTAAAGGAACATGCTACTCACCCAACTTACCTTTGACGCTCTCCCAGTGGACTTTAGCTTCTGCGCGAAGCTTTGCGGCCTGGAGTTGCCATTATGCTTGGGCTGGCTCAAAGACTGCGGCAGTCAGCTCGAAAGTCAGGGTGGGGGTGCGAAACTCCCATTAGGGATCCAGGACAGCATATTTTCCATGTCCAGAGAAGACCCTAAGGTTCACTAAGGAACATGCTGTAACTTACCCAACCTTCCTTTGACGCTCTTCCCAGTTGACCTCAGCTTCTGCGCGAAGCTCTGCGGCCTGGACTTGCCGGTCAGCTTGTGCTGGCTCACGGACTGCGGCACGGCCAGCTCGGGGGGTGGGGGTCGGGGTGGGGGTGCGGAGCTCCCACTTGGGGTCCAGGACGGCGTACTGGCTTTCTTTGTCCAGGGAGGACACACTCACTAAGTTCTCGCGGAAGTCTGAAACTAAATAATTTAATTGGTGAGATCGGTTATTTGCAGCCTAAGAATCCTGACTGCTAACGCGCTGGCAATCACACGCGCGTTTACCTTCTCTGTCTTCCATTTTATACATATAAATAGATAAAAATGTGATTACGATTGCGACCGTACAGTCACCAGCACCAATATTCGACACAAGAAAGCGTGTATAAATATCTGATAGTGATACTACTCCTATTTCTGGACCGTTGCAAAACAAATACTGAAGTTTCAAAATTTATTCTAAATTTTCTGTATCATTGTAATAAATTACGATCACTTGCGTTTAATATCCACTAGAGATCATGAAACAACCATCATTAATTGACAGGGTATGTCCACGTTATGCAATCTCTCAAAACCCCTCACTCTATCCGAGTTCTGAAGAGAACACACTACAAGGCATACTCCTGCAAGGTGTAGACAAGGAACGTACCGGAGTCGGCAGCGTGTTTGCTCTGTCGGTGCGATATCTTGGTCTGCGTGCGGAGCTCCGTCTGTGTGTCTTTCACATTCTGGTACATATTGCTGATCTGGTGCAGCAGCCGAAGCAATGGCATATTCACCTGCAAACAGACACATGTGACATGAGCATTCGGACAGTCTCCAAATCAAGAGTTCTTAATCAGGGGGGCACGACCGCCCCAGGGGCCATAGAGAGATGGCAAGGTTGCGGAATTAGTCATTTTCGAAAGACGGCGGCATTTCACTTCTGTTCCAAAACGGAGCATCATAAGTCGCTTCTAAAGAAATATAAAATATCTATTTAAAAAATGAATGTTAATTCCTTATATTCGCAAGATTATGACCAATTAGTGTGAAAATATTATTTCGGGAAGTATAAGAGCTACTCTTATAGCACAACCAATAAGTCTTTAACCTAACCCCTTGTTTTACTATCCATTGATCAAATTTATTTGACGGATAAATGTGACGCCGTCTCTGTTTGTTCGAATAGTCGGAGACGGCATCAATGGGTAGTGAAACAGCCTCTAAGTCTATAAACTCAAGTACTGCCTTTTCGCAACGTAACGTTTGGCAACCTGCTTCATTTCGCAACTTTTCATTTCGCAAACTGTAAAACTGTAAATATTTCAGGATTTATTTCAGGGCCATCGTGTAAAACCCTTTAGGTTAGGTTAGGTTAGTTTTATAAAAATCCTGAAATATTTACAGTTTCAGAAATATTAAACAGTTGGGAAATGAAAAGTTGCGAAATGAAACAGGTTGCCAAACGTTATTCGCCGAAACATTAGTAAACCATATAAACTCTCTATGTCAGTAACCATTTAAAATGACCACACACTGTGTAATATTGCCCCTGTCTGTTAACACGATCTGAGTTACAGTCGGCCTTTTTTTTCCTTGTAGGTATAATTCCGAACCTGTTGTGATATGAACCGTATGCTGATATTGAAGTTGAGCATGGTGCTGATATGTTTCTTGAGCTGTCCCCGCGAGATGTAGAGCACGTTCTGTCGCTGTATGAGGTCGTCGACCGCCATGTCGGCCACTTTCTTGAGGTCTACGTCGATGGAGACCTTCTCGCAGAGGAAGGCGGGCGTCTCCGATGGTATGTCGACGTGTGGGTGCCCTGGGTTCAAAATTGGATAAAACTGTAATGAATGAACTACAAATTTTTACTGTTGCGTATCTAGTATCATAACTTGTAAGTCATAATGTATGCATGTAAACTCTTTATTGTACGAAATAATAAATGTACGTATGTATGTACGTAATCAAGCAATCAAATCAGCCAACATCCACCCATTGCTGAGTTTTGGTATACACAGGGTGATCAATCCAAATGGGTCAGTAGGGAGAAGTCAGAAACTATGAGAGATAGCGAAATCTGTTCTTAAAAACCATGGCTTCGATTTTAGATTTAATAAAAATGGCGTTCATTTTTTTTTTATTTAACTCATATACATAACCAGGAATCAACCCTGGTCAAAATCTCTGTAAACTATAATATATTTATAAATTCTGCACATTTTATCGTTCTTATGAGAGAGAGAGAGAGAGAGAGAGAGAAACATTTTACAAGCTTTTATTTACCTTGCAATGTGTGTATGTATGTATAATGTATGTCACGGTCTATTCTTCGCATATGAGGAAGGCCTACATCTAACAGTGGACGTCCTACCGCTGATATGATGACAATGATGATGATGAAGTAGTAGTAAACTAGTTAAGTTACCTTTCCCCTTGGCGCTGTGTCGTCGGTCGCGCGCGCCGAGCTCGCTGACGACGATGTCGATGCGGAACATGTCCATCCACGCCAGCAGCGACAGCTTGGAGCCGAGAGACTCCAGCGCCGGCGACGCGCCGCCCTCGCCCGCGCCGCCCGCGCCCTTCGACTCCCCTGGGTGACCACACATCAAATCAAATCCAAACATTTACCCCTTCATTTTATGAACACCCTGTTTCACCATCTATTGATAAAATTTAATTGACGGATAAATGTGATGCCGTCTCTGTTTATTTTGTTCAAATAGACGGAGACGGCATCACATTTATCCGTCAAGTAAAATTAATCAATGAGTGGTGAAAAAACCCCTTATTCTGCAATTCCTTTACCCACTTATTTATTCTGCAATACATTCATATTTATATTACCAGCGCACCAGCGCATAAATGTGATTATAGCCTTTATAATTACAAATAAAATAACTTGACATATTTTATTAACCCTTTATAAGCCCATTTATTGGAGCATACTACCACAGAATCAAAAGCAGCTATCGAATACATAACTGGCAAAGAATATTTTTAAAGCTAGTCGTATTTTCAATAATTATAATGGAAATTGTGACGTATTACGAAAGCAATAAGGTTCAGTTTCCAACTCAATGCAAGTTGTCGCTAAATCGCCTCTGCCTTATTAAGGGTTAACTAATTATCTATTGATGATATTACTGGAAAATAAAATTACTGTCGTACTTTAATAAAATACATATATGCCCTCGTATCGTCAAATATCATATTTGTGGCCGCATATCGCTTCGCGCTATCCTCATAACCAGTACCAGCGTTTTTCTGCCGGTTTTTGCAAGTCGGCAGCGACACTGACCTTGAGCCACCTGGTGGGGGGACACGCCCAGCGCAGAAAGGAAGGGCTGGAACACGAGGTGCGCGTCCAGCAGCATCAGCGAGCCCTGCAGCGGGTACAGGCTGCAGGCCGGCAGCGACGCCGCCATCGGACGGGGGTTCATCTTTGGGTGGATCATCGGCTTCTTGTTCTTCGACTCCTGAGGCAATACATTCAATATCTAAAAGTCATTACTAGAGCAACGCTGCGTGACGCAGGGCTTTGTTATATTGAAACAGCACGCCGCGTGAACGTCAACGTTGTGCAAAGGCGCCTGTTAGCGAAGGTCTTTAAAAGACCTTTAGGGGTAGCAATACTCAGGAGTATTTGATATTAATTTCAGCTTGACGCCTCCGCGCGTTCATGAGAAAAAGGGTCTTGCCAGACGGACAACGAGACAATCCTATTAGGGTTCCGTTTATTTTTTAAGGTAAAAATCCACTTACCACTTTGATGGGCTCCTGCTTGGCCATCCACTGGTACAGATCTTCGCGCGCGCGGTCGTTCTTGATGTTCTCGTCGCTGCCGTGCGGCGAATACAGCGACGGGTTCGAACCCACGGCCGGCAGGTCCTCCTTCAGGGTGCCGTAATCTGACACACACACTATGCTATACAATAACACTGCTTACTTAAGCCTCGTATTTATAAACATTTTGTTGAGCAACATTGTTGAATCAACGTGTTGCTGAGCTGAGTCACGTTGCCGTGTTGCCGCTTGGTGCGAGAAAACTCAGCAACACGTTGCTCAACAAAATGTTTACCTTGAATAAAGAGGCTTTAGACGCTATTTCACGGGTCGATAAACTTCCTGCATTAGTGCTCGTAGAAAAGACAGTCTTAGTTACAAGCATTAGTGATAGTTTCATCTTTGGGCTATACAATCCCCACAGCTGACCACAGGCCACCGCTCAGAAAGAGAGGGCTAGAGCTCTTCCTCGGACTGTTTGAACTCATCATCATCATGTCAGCCGAAAGACGTCCACTGCTGGACATAGGCCTCCCCCAAGGCTCTCCACTCAGACCGGTCTTGTGCTTTCCGCATCCACCGCGATCCCGCGATCTTAACCAAGTCGTCGCTCCATCTTGTTGGAGGCCTACCGACAGCTCGTCTCCCGGTCCACGGACGCCATTCGAGAACCTTCTGGCCCCATCGGCCATCAGTCCTGCGAGCAATGTGCCCCGCCCACTGCCACTTCAGTTTCGCAATTCTTCGGGCTATGTCGGTAACCTTAGTTCTACTGCGGATATCATCATTTCTAATTCTATCCCGCAGAGAAACCCCGAGCATAGCCCTCTCCATAGCCCTCTGTTTGAACTGTTTCGCAGCAAAAGCTCATTGTAAATTTGAAATTTATTTCCGCACATTCCAAAACAGAGGTTCAAAACCGGACTCGAAACTACAATCTGTATGAGAGGCCATACGTCAAACCACTAGGAAGCTGCGGATTAGCGATTATTTACGCGAGCGGAATTATATTTGTCTGTGACCCGGCCACAATAATTCGCTACCAATGCAGCGGCAAGCGATTTGCTAATAATGCGTATGTTGCTTTTAACTAAACGGCTGGGCTGTGCTCGTCTCAACCGTGCAATGACCAGATGTTTCGCTAACCCGCCGCCTGTGTCGTACACTCGTAGCCAGACTCTTATAAGCGCTTACGGTGAAGGAAGCTGGCCCATTTTGTTCGAAGCTCACACCATGACTGCTGCATTCTTAGAGCGCTGGAACTTTACTGACCCGTAAGGGAATGGACTAACAGCAAAGAGCTATCAAAACCACACAAAACACGAACAAAGGGCTTCAACGAGTTTGAAGCCAATGATACATAACAAATACTTGTCTAAATGTTCAATGTGTCAACGTGTACCCCGTGGTATGTACTTACTGGCGATAGCGTCGTCGTGGAAGGGGGGCTTCCGCGTGGAGAAGGGCAGCGAGGGGAACGCCAGGCTCGCGCGGCCGCCCGCCGCGCGCACTACAATGTGGGGAGTGGGGGCGGTGAGCGAGCGATACGTGCCGTTACGACAAATACACTAAAACCTCATTTGGTGCGAGCGCCCCAAACTTCGCATAATTGTCGCAAGTCATAATGTAGCGTTTGTCAGAATTATTGTTTGTCATAAATTTTTTTCATCTGAACTGACAATTTTTCTGAAAATCTATAGTCCTCCTACAGAAAACGGAAGGTTAGGTTAGGTTTGTTTTAACTATAGTTCATTATTGGATTCAGAAAAAAATGGTTATGACAAACAATACATTCTGACTTTCAACAATTATGCGAGGTGATATGGACCCGGTGTGGAAACATCATGCGAGTTGCGGTACAAGCTCGACGATGATCAATCTTTTATAAATTCATTTCAGCCCCTCAATGGAACGAAATTAGCATGATATTTCTTGACCGCGTCTACGTTTTATGTCAAACACTAGAGGTAAGTACTTAGCAAAATCTGTCGGTTAAAATTTGCTCAAAAATAACCCTCATTATTCTAGTTATTTACAATATGTCGGTCAACGAAGAACATTATTATTTTACTAAAACAGTGTAAAACTACGTGTTTAAAAAAAACTAAATACCAATCAGATGTATATTAGCATGATATTTCGTCAGTAATAACGGAACTATATCAACTCAAACGTGCATGCCAAATAATAGCTTAGATATAAAATAAATACATATTATTAATAGCGATAAAGCAACGAGTTGGAAGGGGCCATTAGGAAAAAGAAATGTCGGCAGACCAACAAAACGGTGGGCTGATGATATTGTTGAAAAAGCGGGGCGTGACTGGATGACCCTCGCCAGAAATAGAGAATTGTGGAAAGAGAAAGAGGAGGCCTTCACCCAAACGGGATCCGCATCACAGAAGATAACTAACCTACTAACATTATATTAATAAGTAAAAAGTAATAACACGACTACTAATAGTACTTGAATTGTAAAATATTTGATGTGGAAATAAAAGGCTTATTATTATTATAATAGCGAATAAATAAACTGAAAAGTTAAAAATTGCCACGTTTTGAGAAGTCGAGAACATTATAAATATAAAGTAAAGAAATCATAACATCACTCCAAAAACACAGAAGCCAAAAAACACACATGCCGTTTAGAAATATATCTCCAGATAGATAGATAGATACAACTCATAGACGAACACCGATACGCACACAAAAGATTTGATCATGCGTCAAACACATAGCAGTAATGATAATTAAACTCACACAAACACGGGTAGTACCAAACGAAAACGAATCACCAGAAGTATCAAAATTGACAAGAAAACAACTAGCATTCCCATGGATTTAGTTTAATTAGTCTTTCAATATTTACTACCACATCTTTGAAACTGAGGCTCAATCAAAGGTTGTAAAGCAACAAAGGAGCTCCTGTATGATATCCGATAAAATATGAGTCAATACTTTCGCATTCGTTTGGTACAGCCATGCAATAAATCTTGATTGTTGTGTTCAAATTTAATTTGCTAAACACACAATATTTTTGTTCATGTCAAGTTAAACCATAGCAAAATACAAAAACAAAACGTTGTTTTCTGCGAACTTTTAAATCCAGGTTCTCACCTGGTTAAGTATAATTACACACAATGCATGCATACTTATTACGGAACAAAAAATGCTTGTGATGTTACAATTCACTCGCACCGAGTGCCCAGCTGTGGGATAGGATCTTTATACAAACAACACATGCAACATCTGTACAGATCTATCCCTCACAAAGGCTCGCCCCTTCTCAATTTATGATTGAAGTTGCCTCTCTGTGTGTGGCAAAGCGCCTCAAGGTGCGGCCGCATGCAAGTCGCTCGACGCTCGTTTCCAGCGATAAATCTGGTCACGTATTTTGAATTTATCGCGACTCAATGAAGCAGCGTCAAGTCGCCGCGTCGAACAGCAGCGTCAAGATGGCTACTTGCAGGAATGATCTTGGGTTTGGAAGCTGATTTCTTAACCTCCTTTAGTGACAGTCGTGACAGTGGTACAAATAAAAGAAATTGGAGTGAATGAAAAAAAAAAGTGTTTTTTCGAAATGAAAGAGTTTTTTTTGTCAGCTATAAAGCTCAACATTTTACCCAGAAAACTATTCAATTTGCTGTGCAGGGGCCGGCCTCTGTGAGTGTCCAGATCTGTACATACACAGCGCAATGTATTTCACTATGGCAACTCCGGCAGGCAAGTGTCAGTGTGTACATTCCAGTGAACACAAGGATCAAAACGTGGTAACACAGCGTACGAACCAGAAGGCGGCGTGGACGAGGGGAAGGAGTGCGGGCGCGGGCTCACCGCCGGCGCTTCAACACAACACCCGTTAGTATGCCACATTACTCAGCTTTAGTGCACTTAATAAAAAATAGTGAATAGCTAAACCCTTAACATTAAGGTGCGTACAAACTGAGGCCTTAGTGCAAGTACGCACAATGCGATTAAACGCGCGGTGTCAGCGCGCCGTCCCTCTTCAAAATATTGCTTCAGAGAGACAGCGCGCTTAAACCGCACACGTGCGTACGTAGCTTTATTGTCTAACGCACTCAGAATCGCAATCGTTTTCACCATTTCTTTCTGTCACATGAGAGTAGAAAGAGACGGTGAATGTGATCGCGAGCATGTGCGTTAGACAATTCGGCCTCTGGTGACTGCACCACAAAAGTTATACATGCTACAATTCTACATAATTGATACTTTTTTGTATGAGTTAGTTAGCAATAACGAGTATGTCGATGTACGAGTAGCACTTGTAATTTTTGTGGTAATAAAAGGGGCAGATGTAATATAATATAACATTAAACAAAAAAATATGTGGCGATTCTTAGATAATAAAAAAAAAACAGATCACAATGAAACTAAGATTTTTCTATTTCCTAATTTTTATACTAAGGCCCTGTCCGCACTGCGAATTTTCACCGCGCGGTTTTTTTTCTCGCAATTCTTAACGAGTGTCCGCACTGGCGGTTAAAAAAATCTGTGATCTGATGCAAATTGAATGCGATGCGGTACGGATTTAATAATTATATCATCATCATCATCATCATCATCGGCCTATCTTAGTCCACTGCTGGACATAGGCCTCTCCAGTTGCACGCCACTGAGCACGATCCTCGGCCAGTCTCATCCAGTTCTTACCAGCTAACCTGCGAAGATCATCGCTCCACCTAGTCTGAGGGCGTCCTACGCCACGCTTGCCGATTCGCGGTCTCCACTCAAGAACTCGTTTGCCCCAGCGGTTATCAGTTCTTCGACTGATATGGCCGGCCCACTGCCACTTCAGTTTGCTTATCCGGTGAGCTATGTCGATGACTTTAGTTCTGTGTCGGATCTCCTCGTTAATAATTATATACGCATACAAAATTCGCGCGGTGAATTATTGGCAGTGCGGACAGGGCCTTATTTTTACTGTTTCCCACATAGCACTCACACAGTGACAAGTGACATTACTTTCGTCCAATTCATTCGTACGACCTCTTGTGAGTTACACCTCTGCTCTCAATGATAAATGATATGTTGTAAATTTAAGTTGCTTCCCAATTGTTTTTTTTATATATGGTAGGAGCAAACGAGCAGGCGGGTCACCTGAAAACAATCACCACCGCCCATGGACATCCATAACATAAGCTGAGTTACGGATACACAAATATGTTTTCATCAAAACACTCACCAGGAACTGCAATCTTCTCCGTATCCATGTTGAGAAGTAAACAGTTCTCGTCCAACACCTCATTGTCCAGCTGGTACTCCTGCCAGCCCTCCACGGAATCCTGTTCACAATAGTAACCTCCCTAGAATAACGTTAGTAATAGAATTTCGTAAAATTTGCTACACATTTCATATCACGCACTCCTTCGTAACAACGATTATATATACAATCGCAAACCGAGTTTGTTGAGCCAATTATTTCTTTATCAATTGTTTTGTTTAATTTATTTCTTTTCATTACATATTGTTTGTTTTTATTTTTTAGATATTTACTTTTTTTCTTTATTGTATGATATTGTTGTAGTCGCCAAACGGTCACAGCGGAAGACTACGCTGAGCTGGAAACGCTTCGCGATTTCACAAAACTTGCTTTTATTTTTATTTCTTCTTAAATTGTCTATGTATAAGTTATTGCAAAAAGCGAATAAATATTTTTATTTGTACTTGCCACTGTTCGTAATTTGGCCTTGTAATGCTATTAATGTTTACTACGATATGTATATATATAATCGTAACTCAGCAAAATTATGAACAGTGACCAGTGGCTTAACAAACACGTTTCGCGATGGTACCTGCGTAGTGAGCTTTGAAAGGCGCGAAACTATTTTAACCAATAAAAAGGCAATATTATTGATATACTAGCTTATGCCCGCGGCTTCGTCCGCGTGGAGTTCGATTATCACGCGCTCTTCCCTCGGGAACTGTGCATTTTTCCGGGATAAAAAGTAGCCTATGTCACTCTCTGGCTCATAAATTATCTATAAGCCAAAAATCATGTCGATCCGTCACTCCGTTGCGGTGTGAAATAAGACCAAACATACAAACACACACACACACACACTTTCACATTTATAATAATTAGTATATGTTGAAAATACAAACTGAAATATAGATGCACAGAATAACCAGAAAAATAAAACCAGCACTGGGAATCGACGATGGGGATGGGCGACCAGCGATGGGGACCTGGGTTCGATTCCCAGTGCTGGTCTTATTTTTCTGGTTTTTCTGTGCATCTATATTTCAGTTTGTATTTTCAATTTAGGTTTTACGGGGTGACCGTAAAAGTAAAAATTTGGAATTGAAATAAAAAATACAAAAGGAAAATATCCAAGACGTGTACCCGCGCGATTTAGCGGAGGCCTATCTATTTGATGTATTTCTTACCTCGATGAGGTCCGGCAGGGCGAAGGTGACATTCAGAGGCTTCATGACTTTGCTCTTGTAGTTGTGCTCTAACAGCAGCGGCGTGTACAGGATGTTCTTCCACTGCCGGCTCAGGACTATCACACCCTGTTGACAGATGTGTTAATAGATGAAATGTAGCGACACGACCAATATAACAAGTAGGTAATTACAGCAACGACTGTGAATATTATTAATTAACTAGTTTACCCGCGGCTTCGCACGCGTACGCTATTCGATGTGGTACAATGGTAGTTACATTTGAAATTCCGGGATTATACAAAACTCCCCTGGGAAATCCCAAAATTCATATCGTGATCTTCATTAAGATTGTGTTGAGAACAACTGTACAAAATTTTATGACTCTAAACCCAGCGGTCGAAATTTGAAGATTTTATCCCTATCCCGTGGGAATATCGCAATAAAATGTAGCCTATGTATTATTCCACACGCCCGGCTTCCGTGGGACTAAAAATCCGGGTTTTAGGCTGGGATGATGGGAGTTATTTTTTTTTACTGCCCATATCAAATTTGTCAATTTTACCATGAGAAAAGATTCCATTTATGACGATATTCAATATGGACAGTTTTTCTTGTTGATGTATTTCAAATTGGCATTATGTCTGCTGTACTCAATAATCAAAGCCGTGGTGGCCTAGTGGTTTGAACCTATATGGCCTCTCAATCAGAGGGTCATGGGTTCAAATACAGACTCGCACCTCTGAGTTTTTCGAAATTCATGTGCGAAATTGCATTTCAAATTTATATGAGCATTACGGTCAAGAAAAACATCGTGAGAAAACCTGCAAATCAATTCAATGGTGTGTGTGAAGTTTCCAATCTATACTGTGGGGAACTACAGCCCCAGCCCTCTCAGCCCGAGAAGAGGCCTATGGCCTACTATGGGACGTATATAGGCTGCAATGATGATGATGATGGTATCGTGTGGTTAGGGTGACACTCTTTCCCGGGCCAAGTACACGCCGATAGAAACTGACATGATGACCTTCTATGGGCGTGTACACGAAAAACAGGGTCGGTATTTCCATGTCGGTATTATCCGGGCCGGAAAAGAGTGTATCCCGTGTGGTTATTGACCTGTCGCAGCGTGGAGAGCGCCGGCAGATGCCGCTCGGCCAAGTCGGCCTGCACGGCGGCGGCGTCGGCCTGTAACGCGTAACGCAGCAGCACGCAGCACAGCTGCAGAGACGGCTCCTCGCGGAGCTGCTTCGCCATTGGTGTGTGGCGGCCGTAGCGGCTCTGCGGAAGAATGGACATAAATTATTGGTTCAAGCGTTATTTTACAGGGGCAAAGTCAATACAAGTGGGGGAAGGGTCTATTTGAAACACACACATAATGACTTGCACGAGTGGTCGCGGAGTAGCAGGAAAAAAGTTCATAGAGGAATATTCTCAATAAATTGTCTTGTCATAACTAGGTGAGTTTGAAGATATTCCTTATTAGGGATAAGTTCGCTTTTCTACTTCTTCTGTGTATCTGTATTTTTTATTTCTTTATGTATCTGTCTCTCTCTTTCTTTCTTTATTTCTATACTAGCTATTGCCATACAAAATCTATGAAAGAATCATGTTTTAACAGTTGATGTAAAGAAGGTCGGTTGATGATCATCAATTTTCACAGCTATCAACGGGTTGATTGGAGGTCCAACGCGGCGGCCATGAGGCTCGCGACAGTGGTGGTGAAGCGGCACGCCGAGCAAACAGTCAATAGTACTGACGCATGATAGAGGAAAATATTCGATCTCTTTTTCACTCTCTTTCTTCCTCATCCTCCCTCTCTCTCCTCTTTCTTTCTATCACTCACACACACACTAGCTATTGCGAAACAAAATCTATTTATGGAAGAACCGTGTTTTCACAGCTCATGAAAAGTACGCCACTTCATTGGTGGCGTCATCATCCTTTTGACAGCCGATAATGGAACCCATCAAAAGGCAAAAGGGGAATTGGCAGCGGTACCGACTACGAGTACATCATGTTCATTCTTGGTCCTTGTACTAAATCTGCTTGTTTTTGTCGACATGCGCGCAATTTAAACGTCACAGCTCATTACAACCACCCGGCACCAGACCAGCACCGCCTCGCATCAAGCGGTTAGTATTCTTCATATGGATTTGTATGGCCATGCGCTCACTACATCAACTCCGTAGCGTCACCGAATCGCCTCACTCGCGAGGTTGCCACGCGCAGACTGTGAGTAGACCACTTGGTGACAGCCCGCTGCTCGCCGCCATAGTGACTACTAGGGAATTCGTGGACCACGCGAGGTCCACTCGTTGTCAACGCGGCGTCCACCCGTGGACCACCCGTCGACGAGTGGACGCCGAAAGTCGAGGCGGTGCTGGTCGGGTGCCGGGTGGGTCTAATGAGCTGTAACCTTTAAGCTGATTGCAAATATGCGGAAGACTGGTTCTACTTGGGGTGCAGTGACGCCGGCCTTTTACCTTGGGCAGGGTGTGGTGTGGTGCCAGGTCCAGCGCGGCTGCCATGAGGCTCGCGGCGGTGGCGGTGAGACGACGCGCGTGCGCGCGGTACAACGCCACCACGCGGATGCCGAGACGGTTGCACGGGTTCATCCAAGCGTTGATGGCCGGGGACGCTGTGCTCAGGAGGTTCCAGTCGAGTCTGGAACACATTACAATAGTGAACCTGTGGCCATTGGCGAGCAGGTCAATTCTAGGATAGGCAGCTGCTAGTTTGTGCCTCCAGCAGCGCGCCAGCCCGCCGCCAGCAGGGTAGGCAGCACATCACATAAATCAGAGGTATTAGGCCAAAGTTCGCACGCGGGCCCAGTGCGGATTGGGGTCACACACACCGTCGAACTACTTCGCAGGTTTGTACAGGTTTCCTCGTTATGTTATCCTTCACCACAAAGCTCATGGTATATTTCAAATGTAATTCCACATATGAACTTCGAAAAACTCAGAGATGCGAGACCGTAGTTCAAACCACCAGGCTACCAGAGCTTACTTATAATTTAACTATTGCTCCCTTCAACTAAATCGACAATATATGAAAACCTTACTTCAGTAACATTCCTCACCTCGTATAGTCAATCTTCTTCGTAATCGGCGTCCTCGGAGGTGCAGCGAAGTTGAACCACACGACCTTCAAGTCAATGGCGCACGAGGACATGTTCCCATTGTCTTTAACCGGCACTACGGCCGCAGCGTCGCTGTTAGCCGGCTCTTCCGGCCCCGGCGTCGACGGTTCCGGCGGGATAGGCGCTTGCTGGGCCGTCCCTAAGTTAGGCGTACTCGGTTTAGATGTAGATTCCCGTTTTCTGAACAAGTCTTCGATCCCGGAAGACCGTCCTTTAGGTTTCTCTTTATCAGGTTTTAATTCTTCCGCTGACTTAACGGATTCCCTGCAGCTTTCAGGGTCAGGTTTGGCCGGTTTCTTTTCCTCGTTGGGCTTGAGAGATTGCGCCTGCTTGGAGACTTTGATCGAGATGCCCTCGAGCCCGCACTCGAACATTATGTAGCCAATGGCGTTTTCCTTTTGGGCGTCCGTTGCGCCGTTCTGAAAAAAACACTAATTATTCAAAACATAGA
Source organism: Choristoneura fumiferana (assembly GCF_025370935.1). Taxonomy (NCBI): domain Eukaryota; kingdom Metazoa; phylum Arthropoda; class Insecta; order Lepidoptera; family Tortricidae; genus Choristoneura; species Choristoneura fumiferana. The sequence continues at coordinate 21,927,288 of NC_133474.1, read as the reverse complement.
CGGAATAAATTAGAAATTGTGATGAAAATCTCTTTAAAATGTTCTTCCTTACCGCTGCTTCACAAGTTTTCGCTATCGGATCTATCTTGATGAACTTAAAGGACACTTTAGAGTGTTGGCACGGAATGCCTGTGATAGTGGCGTCTTTTAGCTGCGAGGATTCATTGCGAATACGCCTCAGCTGGCCATGGACTTTACCTGAAAAAAAAAGGAAAGACAACAACGTAAGTAACACTGCTTGAGACACTATTTGGTAGATTTTGCTTGCTTGTTACATTCCAACCAGTAAAAAATATTACTTACCGACGTTTAATGTAACTGTAGTATCTTCACATTGGTGCTGCGAAGTCTCAATATATACAGGGTCACCTCTTTCAGGCCCTCTCTTCCTCCCAGACGACTGTGTTGAGATCAACGCCCGAGGGCCTTTCATGATGCCGAAGGTTTTCTTACTGCCGAGCGCTCGTAACGTCGGCCGGTAGTACAACTGAACTGACTCTAAAGTCTTTCTGGAACTGACATATTTCGCTGTGATATTCTCCACGGAAACCCCGAATAAGGACACACAAGTCAAGTCCTGGATGTTGTCTAAGGCAGAGAACGATATCATGTCCTCTACTACAGAAGATTGGATAAATATCACGTTGACTCTAGGTACGGTAACTGTCGCCTGCAGTTGGTCGCAGATGGTTTCTTCATAAATGTTTGAATGAGGTATCGTAGCCAGTTTGCACTTGTCATCTTTGTCCATGGCTATGTTAGACTGGTTTCGCGATTGCATGTACGGCAGCCAATTTGAGGCATACTGCTTTTGTTTCAAAATGTTAGAACTTTGCACTGACGAAATACAGAGCAGCCGCAAGTGGTTGATCACGGTTATCGGGTGAATATTCGCGAGTACTGGAGTGAGAGACTCGACGAATCTCTGGGTGCTTTCAAGGACCAGTGGGGTCAGCATGATGTCGATTTCCCCTCGCAATTTGACGAATAGACCACTTTTGCTGTCGCTGGTGGTCGTGGCGGTCGGGGTCGTGCTTTTGTCTGTCGCGTTCTCCTGGTTATCCTGCATGTTCTGTTGCAAGTCCCACCAGGCTTGAGGGTATGGATGCGCCTTGATTTGCGAATTGAAGTGTGGGGTCAGATTCGAGAATGGCCCGTGCTGAGTTTGGCTAGAATGGCCTTCTTTCTTTGCGACTAGTTTTAGGATATGATTTTTTCCAAACGGCTCGAATTTCGGCAAGTATTTCTGTCCGACGTAAATCAACGAGCCGTCGTCGGCTCGCTTGAACAGCGGTAGTGTGAACACGTCGCTGCCGCTGGGTAGAGAGCAGGTGCCCCAGTTGGAGCATTTGTACTGAGGCAGGTTTTGCATGTAGCTGGCCATTAGCAAAGGGGAGTCGACGATAGGCTTGTTTGTCTGCATGTGGAGGTTGACTAGAGTCATGTCCTCTTGAGAGGAGATCGCGGAAATAAATGAGGTCGATGACACCGACCCGCTTTCAGAGTCAGGCTGCGCTCCCGTACTCAAGTTGCTCATCGTATCCGGCCCATCTACTACTTCCGATCTCGGCATGGAATTTGTCCACTTCTCATTCGTTATGTCGTTGATACCGAACGAGCTCTTGTCCTTGTGGTTACTATGGCGACTTCCAAAGGAATGTTTAAGGCTGGATGAGCGACTGGGGAACATGTCTTCGTCGGCGGAGAAGAAAGCCTCTGAATGATTCTCGCTGGTGATGGACATTGTCCGCTGTACCTCGAGCGGCAAGGCCTCCTCCTGCGGCGCCGGGTGCGAGTTGAGCGAGTAGTGCGACTCCGAGACGGCGACGCTTCTTACGGGAACTTTGGGGACCACGAAAGACTCCACGTCCGTTTGCGCGGGAACTCTCTTGTTTAAATTACTGTTTTCCTTGACAGTACAACTCAAAGCCAGCTTGGAATCAGAGACGCTGCTTTCCATCTGAGGGACGTTCAGTATGCTCTTATGGAGCTTGGAGTCGCTGTCGATTTTGGTGCTGCCCAGAGGCACAGTGGAGTCTACTAGGCGCGCGTACGGAACGTCGCTCTTAGTGCTCGAAACCAGCACGTTACTACTTCCTTTCCCCATGCTGGTGTAGGAGAATCGTCGCGTCAGGCTTCGCCGTTCAGTACTCTGCGGAGATTTGTTCAGGTTCTGCGGCAGAGGGGATGGAATCAAGGCAGCCGTGTTGGAGGGCTGCAGGCACACGTTGAGACTGCTGTACGGCGGAGTGTGGAACACCAGCTGTCCCGGGTGCAGCAAGCTCTGGCCGTAGCCGTATTCTCCGGGCGTCGTCTCTATGATGTTAAACATGGCAATATTGATCCCCTCCAGAAGATCAGAAGCGTTGGGCTTCAAAAAGTTAGCCCCGTTTCTGTTGGAGCCGAAGAAAGCGCAACCGCCTATGCAGCCGCACTGTGCCGTTTTACCTTCGTTCGGCCACATGAACCACAGCCGTTTGGTTTTTTCATCGTGGACCTTTAAGAACTTCTGTTGCACCAGATGCAGATTCCTCGGACTTTGGGGTAAGGACGCAGCGGCTTCAAGCAGCACCGGGCCCAAGGCCAAAGAGCCGACACCGACCCAGTTCTCGCTATCCGGCAACTTGTTCTGACTGCTATTGCTCCCGTTCGACACATGATGCGTATTGCTTTGCAAATTAGTCTGCGTGAACAGCGCTAGTTTTACATTGGGCAGGAGAGCGGTCACGCCGGTGCCGAACCCGGATCCGTGCAAGTTGCAGAAACTCAATCTGACAGGAGACACCCATGTCTGCAGCGTGGTGTTGCTGTCCGCGATGTAAATATCGATCAAGTCTATCGCGACGCGGATCATTTTGTACTTGATTTCGTTGGTGGTCGGGCAGCGGTATTTAAGAGCTAGATCGGTTTCTGGACACATATTGTTGTTCATTCCGTGATGACAGTGCTTCAAGGAATTTGGAGGGATCAATTCGTTTTCACTGTCACCGATGAGGAGTAGGAATGTCTCGAGGGAAGATACGATTTGGTAGAGCTGCGGCAGTGTCAGTCTGCCGGTCAGCTGTCCAAGTTGCAGCTCCATCATCCACGCGTATTCTATCGTATCTTCTTCTACGGAGCGATTTGTGTCGCTGAAAAATCCATTTCCGCGTAGTTGGAAAGACGAGAGCATCAAATGGCCTTGGTAGAGAGCTCCCGAATTATTCGGGTTGGTCCGTGATAAATTATTAGCCGATACCAATATGGAAGGGCTGAGAAGAAGCTGCAGTTTCGTTTCTTTGAAACTCTTATCCATTTCGAAGCCGAACCTTTCGATGAGCACAACCGGGCAGGGTGGCTCGTTCTCGCTGCAGTTCTTGACTAGATGCGCCTGGATGTCATGGATTATTATAGACACCGTCACGTCCAGCGGACGGTACCGACGCGGGTCGAACACGCCTTTACTCGAGTCAGTCGAATCGTCTATTGATATTTCCGTGTGCGGATTCATGCTATTTCTCTCCGGCTTCGGAGTATTCTCGCTGGACCAGAAAAACGTCTCCAAATTCGGTGTCTTTTGCATGTCCGTAAACATTTGGTCCTCTCCAAAAATATTCTCCAGCAAGTTCATGAAACTCGTTATGATGGTTCCATATGCGAGCAGAATGGAGGGGCCTACCTCGAGTTCGATGCTCACTTTGTCGGGCGGCAGCGACGTTCGGTCAAACGTGTTGCCGTCCACCGTCCAATTCATCTGGGGCTGCTTCCTCATTCGTGGTATTCTCATCGGGGACAGAAGTATTTCCTCCTTTTCGGGGGTCGTGATGTCCGCCTGAGGCTCCGGGCCGAGCGGCGGTACGGGATGGTAATTGTACCTCACACTTAAAGCGACAATTGGTACGGACCAGCACTCGACCCAGCCCTGAGACTTGACGCATTTTCTCCGCCATTTCGACGCTTTGAGTCGACACGGGACCAGCTTCATGTTTTTGTCGAGCGACAGCAGCAGCAGCCGAGAAGTGTTCACTTCAGGCAAGTAGAGGCTCATGTCGACTGCTTCTCCTTGGATCCAAATCTTCAGAGGAATGACATCGGGCAAGAAATCGACGAACGGCAGGTCGAAGGACACATCAAGCAGGTCCCCGCAGAACGCGACGTGGTTGTTCTCCTGGTTGGTAGAACTGCAATCTATCCAGTTGTACTGGTTGCTCACTGTCACGACCTCGCACTCTTTGAGCAGCAATGAGATCTTCCACGTATATGGAACGAAGTGAAGAATATCCGGTCGCGACTTGTTCGACCAGTCGTTTATGAGATCTTGAATAAAGTCTATGTGTGTGTAGACGAGATGCGCGGTGGCTTTGCATCCCGTCAGGCCCAGTTGCCAGCACTGGTGGTGGTTCCACACTAGAGGGTAGTGGCATTTAACTGTATATTCTAACGTTTCGCTCTCAGCCAAGCTCCTATATTGCAGACTAGTCGTGGCCTCTAAATGGAGCAGCTGGCCCGTTATTTTCGTTGTATACCCGTCTTGCAGAACGATCCAAGGCAGCGTGACCTCCATGTACGACCCGGCCCCGATGTTTATGTGAACGGCGTTCGTTTCTTTATTTTTTGTAAACAGTATATCTATCGTAGCTTCGTTCAACGTCGATAATCGGATGTCGAAGGACTGTGTTTGTCTCCTGTCACCAGGCTTCGGTTGAGGCGTCACTTCTAAATTCTTGTAGTTGGGTGGGAAGAAGAATTTGAACAGGTGATCCCTCTGTCTGTCGGCCCACGGGCCGTAGCTAAAATCCGTGCCTTTTCCGCACTTGATATCCACGCCCCATATCGGCGGCGCGGATTCGACCACATCCCCATTAGCTAACTGCAGGAGCACGGGTTGTTCCGGCACCAGACCCGGCTCGTCCATATAAAAATAAACTTCAATATAATTGGAGCTCATGACGACGAACCCCTCGCCCATGTAGCGCGGCGGCTCATCCACCATAGCGGTATAGTTCGGGCTGGGCGCCAGCATAACCTTGCAGTTTTCTGCCTTCGCTTTGACAAAATGCATGAGATGATCTAAACTCGACGCCGGCGGCTTGGTGCTGTACACTAAGTGAGATTCTTCGACGCTTATGGACAGGGTCGTGGGGACAAGTCGGTTGCCGAAGACGATGCGGCTGGTGCATATGTCTATTTTGATGACGGGGATGAGGTCCCGCCAGGTGCGCGCCATGGCGGCTTCGGAGCGGACGGTGTCCTGCGCGCGCCGGCGCTTCTCGTTGGCGTGGTTCATGGCTCGCTCGCGGCCGGCGTCGTCGTGCTGCAACTTGACGAGGGGCTCCAAGCCGAAGGTTTTCTCGAGCTCGTTGTATAGCTCGCAGCGGTTGTATACGTGCAGCTCGAAGCCGTTCAGCATTATGGATAGACGGGTGTCGGAGTGGGATAGATCTGCAATTAAAATAATATATATGCATTGGACGATCATACGATCAACGCAAAAAGAATGGCACGTTTGAGCAGACAAATATAAACATGCGTCAGTTGTGCTTTAAAGAAAGTATTGCAGTGGCTGACAGTGGTTGACCCATTCCAACGTCTCATTTATGTGATTATATTTTAATGTGATTTGTTTAATTTAATTTAATTTGATGTGTTCTATTTAAAAAAAAAATTGCGTCTGGAAAAATTAATATCATTTCATTTCATTTATTGTTGACTGGCTAACCAAGTCATTTATAAAAGTAGCTTTTGCATTGCATATTTTAGTCAGTATCAGAATTAGGTGCATCAGCGGGGTCCGAGGCCGAGCCTTCAAAACACCTTTCATAGTGACATTTGGGAGGCTCGAATCAGCCGTAAGACGTCCACTGTTGAACAAGCCTCTTCCTTAGAATGCCACAATGAACGACACCTCGCCACTTGCACCACCAGTTGACCACAATGCTCTCTTTATTTCTAACCTCTGACTATGCCATCCCCACATATTGGCCTGCAACCACGTCTAATCCAAATAACTGCTATCTCGATCCAGTCGCAGCATGAACTTGGAGCATTATCGGTACCTTCGGAGACGTCCTTGGGCACGTAGCTGCGCCACCAACGGAAGATGAGGTACCCGTCCTGGATGCGCAGCGTGTAGTCATACGTCACGTACACGATGTCGCGGAACATGATCTTGCCCGACAGCGCGTTGAGTGTGAACGAGCCTGCAAACAGACAATCATAGAAGATAATGAAAACCCTCACAACCGTTTTTTAAATAATAATATAATAATAATAATAAAGCCCTTCTATTCTGAATTCTCTACAACTTCAGCAGTACGTGTTTAAGTGTTCTATTCTATATTATGTCTCTGAATTCAGCGTGCCTCTTGGCATAGGCCTCCTCCAGCTCTCTCCACTGAGCTCTGTCTTCTGCTACCCTAGTCCAGTAAGGTCCCAGTGTTAGGCGGATGTCGTCTCTCCATCTTGTTTTTGGGCGCCCCCTTCTTCTACAGTCCTCTCTTGGGTACCATAATTTTTTATTAATTCATAAAAAAAACTAAATCTAGCACTAAAAAACCGGACAAGTGCGAGTCGAACTCGCGTGGAAAGAGTTCTGTACGATGACATATTTTAATTGTTTTTTTTTATTGTGCCCCCATATGCAAACCACATATTTCATAGGTTTTCCTATAACATGACGCGGTTACGCGGTTGCGGGTTAGCGGTAGCGTTTCGTGTGCTCTGCCTACCCCATTTGAGAATACAGGCGTGATGTTTTTTTTTCTGTTTTGTTTTGTTTTTTCCTATAATCTACAGGCAAAGAACTATTTCCTGTACTTTCTTCAATATTTTAGGCCTATATCCTTAAATAACTTCAAAATTATTCTTATAATCTCAAAATTATAAAAATATACAAAAAGACATATTTGATTTTTTCTTCTAATTTGATTTGGATGAGGTATGTAGATAGCTGAACATCTGGAATAACATGTAGGCTACTATCTATCCTTATATTCCCACGGGATCGGGATAAAAATGGTAAACGATAAGATTAGATACATAAAATTTGGCGCCGGCGCAACGTTAATGAAATCCACAATGTAATTATTGGAAAGTTAGAATTTAGTAATATCTTATTTTGTCACAACTTTGCAAAAATCTCGTATCTAAAATCATATGTCAACAAAATTGAACCTTGACGTTGACATCACTGATGTATTAAACTGCTTGACATAATGATCATAAAGTTCACTCGGAAAAATTATCAATTTTGAGGTACGAGTTTTTTTTTAAAGTAGAGACGATTTATTTCTACAAGTCGCATTTTTTATTCACAAAACGTGTCAATGTCGGCTTTAGATAACCAATCATCCCAGCCTATATACGTCCCACTGCTGGGCACAGGCCTCCTCTCAGAACAGGAGGGCTTGGGCCATAGTTCCCACGCGGGCCCAGTGCGGATTGGGAACTTTAGATAACCAATAACGTCCCGTTAAACAAACAACACTCACGATCCGACTAGTACAAGCCTATTCGAAATCAGATTTTGAAATAGATAATGCAAGATTAGATAAAAACAAATAATAAATTGGATTTTACAACACCATATTGAAGTATCAATATGATTGTGATTAATGCATGAATCGCTAAAATTAGCATAAGTGGTGCAATTAATTAATCTATAATCCTACATGGCAATATAAGGCATGAAGACCAATTTAATCTAGTCTAGAACATTGATCATTCCGAAATAGTGGTGTAACATGAAAAAAACGACCGTTTTTTTCACAATGTTAAAAAAAAACATGAAAAAAAACTTAGTAGCTTTGTTTTTTTTTAGAAATAAAATCAATAGGATTTTTTTTATTGAGGTATGTTTTCTAATTTCTTACATTTTACTAAAATAAATCGAATTAAGTACTCCTGAATCAATTAAACAAAAATTTAATCTTCCTCTATGTCAATGTCAGTAGCCAACTACGTTCAAACAAACATAGACCAAACGGGGATTTCCCGTGCGCAGTTTGAATGTTGCCAATATATTCATGTAAGCTTGGTACTATTCAACCAAAATGGTAGGTATGGTAGATTTATAAATAAATAAAAAACTCTAATATTACTTAACTGATAAGTATTAATCTTTTACGGAAACTGCTTTTAATTTTAAATTTTGTACTCCAAAAAAAAAACATCCTCCAGAAAAAACGTGTTTTTTTCATGTTTTTTTTTCAGTTTTTTTTTTCATGATAGAAAAAAAACAGTTTTTTTGCAACACTATTCCGAAAGCGTCATAAAAAGCTGTCATCGCTATTTAACATGAAAATATGTTTTTTTTAAGTGTAAGTAACCTTGACCTTCATGTTATTCAGGGACTGATTTAGAGGTCTGAAGGCCTTGAAGCAATGAAGCAGAGGTCACTAAGGCGAAAAAAATAGGAATGTTCGAAAATAAAAACAGAAAAGTTGCGGACATGTCCAAATTTTGATTATTTTTACACCTCTATTGTGGGGGTCTCTCCTTTGTGGAGACGCTGGAGCTTATCTGCTCTGGATGGCCTACCCTACCTCCAGCCAAGATGCTTCTTCAAACTATGTTATAGGGTCTGCCCCACATTCATCGACGCGGAATCGCCTTAGGCCGATAAAAAAAGAGCAGAGCCAAAGCGATGTCCATCGGTTAAATTTCAAATTATTTATTCAGTAAATAGACCGAAATAGGCACTTTTACACGTCATTTTTTTAAACTACCAGGCCTTTCGGAATTGCCAGGAAGAATGCGCCGCAAGAAAATTGGCAAAAAGTCATTTTTTCAAAACAAAATAATTACAAATAAAATACTTGAAAACTACAGTATAAAATTAAATAAAAAATTACATGAAAAGAGCAATAAGAATACAGGGGATGTATGGGGTCCCTTAAGCTTAGTTACAAAACTAAAACTAAACATAATATGTAACTATAGGAACTGTTGGTCACCCACCTGATGACTTTACCATAAATTAATCAATAAGGTTTCAGTTAAAAGAAACCTCTGGTATTCTCTTTATACTAATACACATTTCTAGCTAATTTACATTACCCGCTAATACATAATTAAACCATTTAGTTTTTAGCATTCATTAGATTGCTTTGCATTGAAGGCCGTGATACACTTTGAGTCTTAATTAGTCAAGGTATGTTATGAACACTAGCAGTACATTTCTGACTCATACATGATGATTATTCAAATTGTATCTGTATTTTCTTGTAATCTATATCTTTAAAACATGCCATTTAAGTTTGACATCATCATTAAAGTGTAAAAATTTACTAAGTTTGTGTTAATTGGTATAATATACAAAAGTGATATTAAGGGGCTGTTTCACCATCCATTGATTAGTGTTAACTGGCGGTTAGGTGTGATACTGTCTCTATTTGTTTTGTTTGAATAGACGGAGACGGCATCATATTTAACCGTCGGTTAACGCTAATCAATGGATGGTGAAACAGCCCCTTAGACATTTAACCCCTTGTATGTTGGACCGAAAAAAAGTACTGAATTCTAGTCTCATCTGTTTTAATAAGCAGAAATTCTCCTGATTTAAAAAAAAATACAAAATGATAGCATTAAATTTGGCACATATCTGTGTCAAGACATATGTATGTATGTAAATACTTTATCTTCTTTTTTAATATATAAACATTTATCTCAATTTCCCGTGGTCACGGCATCACGCGTGAACGCTAATTCTTTTTTCGTTGTGTTTGCTATTGTCAGGAGAAGGTTCTTATAAAAGAAGATTTAGAAAATTAAAAAAAAACTACACCAGGGGCGAAACACAAAATAATACAAAAAGAAAACAAAACAAAAAGAGTACAAAGGCGAACTTATCTCTAAAAGGGATGTTTTCAAGCTAATGAGGGGTTAATGTCAAAAAAATAGTATCCAAACATTTTACTGACTAGTGTTAGATAATAATGAGTAATTGCTGTAAATATAATAATATGACCTACAGCAATATTATATAAAATGTTGAGGAAACACAACAAAATATTTTCCTATAGCACATGATGTAAACAAAACTACAAATTAAGCACCGTTACATACTTGCAGCTAGCAGTTACGTTGCAGTTTTGTCTACTGCTTTTCATGGTGTCAGTCTGTACCCTTGTAACTTAGAATCTGAAAAACTGTGTCGAGATGTGAAAGAAACTAGAAGTTTAAAGTTACTAATCATGTAGGTCAGACAGTATCATTTGAATAATTTATTGAATTAGGCGTTACTTTGCTGAACATGCATATTTTGCATAAGCTTAGCTATCGTAAGGTTGCGGGTGAGCAAGGAAATTCTTTTAGTTCATTAGTATCATTTGAATCATAACTGCCACAAAAAAATATCCATTGTTTTCAAAGCAAAAAAAAAAGTCTTTAGATATATCAAAGACATAGATAGAAGTCATGTAAGAGTTTAGTTGACGTCTCTTCATTTAAAATTCTGTCTAACATTGACCTGTAATCTTTACTATTACTAAGTATGTCAAGTTATTGTTTTTTCTCTTCTATATTCCACTTTTGTATATTGTAAATGAACCTTTTAATTAATATTTATGAAGTTTACAGAAACATAACAAAATTTTATTTGTATTAACTTGAATTTGAATACTTCAAAAGCCCTGTATGGTATATCTTATTTTAATTTATCAATTTCTAACTGGAACTGGCAACATGTATATAGACAACCATTTTAGACGACCAGATGGCCTAGTGGCTAGAGAACCTGACTACAAAGCTTGAGGACCCAGGTTCGATTCCCGTGTTGAGGCAGATATTTGTATGGAAAATATGAATGTTTGTCTAGGGTATTTTTTATATATATAAGATGGGGCAAATACCCACAATACAAAGGGTACCACAGCATTCCCAGACCTTTGACAGACTGATCTGGTTTTTACAAGCTCCCTTAGTTGGTTCCATATCTTTGTCATGTGTGGTAATGATACAATGGTAATCATCAATATTATTGTAATGGTGCAACTTACCAATCTTGAAATTCTCATCTTGAAAATAAAATCTGTTGATGAGCCGTGTCAGTATGTAGCCGAGCACGCGACTGTTGTAGTACGTGATGTAGACAACCCACAGGATGGCAGAGGTGAGGGACACAAGTAATAACGCGAAGTTCCTGTCCATGGTTAGGTCGCTGAAGTCCACGATGGTATTGTTCCATCCCTGCGCCACCGGTCCCTCCGACTCCGTCAAGTTATCCCTAAACACCAAAAAATTATAGTGTTTATTGTTTGAATACCACTAAACAATAGACCCCCTGTGTGTCACCGTCCGTGAACATAAACACAAAAGTAGGAGGCTACGCAAATCGTTATACTCACATCTTATGGGACTATTTTACAACAGATTGGATTCACATTTTATACACGAATGTCTAGTGAGTATTTTCGGCACTGTACACATCTCCTTTTGATGTTATTTTGATGTAATCCTTATAATTCTTATCAATTAAATCACTTTACTCATCTTTCTGCTGCTCTTTTGACAGCTGACTGAAGGACGTTCCGTTTCACTCATTTAGCTTCCTGACTACTTTCCGAGAACTGATAATAACCCTAAACTGATATCATCATCATCATCATCATCAGCCCGAAGACGTCCACTGCTGGACAAAGGCCTCCCCTTAGAACGCCACAATGAACGACACAACTTGCCACTTGCATCCACCGGTTTCCCGCTACTCTCACGATGTCGTCAGTCCACCTGGTGGGAGGCCTGCCAACGCTTCGTCTTCCGGTTCGTGTCGCCACTCGAGGACTTTTCTCCCCAACGGTTATCTGTTCTTCGAGCGATGTGGCCTGCCCATTGCCACTTCAATTTGCATATTTTTCCAGCTATGTCAGTGACTTTAGTTCTTCGACGAATTTCCGTATTCCGGATTCTATCGCGCAAAGAAACTCCAAGCATAGCTCTCTCCATAGCTCGTTGCGTGACTTTGAGCCTCTCTAAGAGGCCAACAGTTAAGGACCACGTCTCAGCGCCATAAGTCATCACTGGCAACACACACTGGTCGAAGACTCTAGTCTTCAGGCACTGCGGAATATTGGACGAGAAGACATCACGAAGTTTCCCGAACGCTGCCCATCCGAGTTGGATTCTTCGGGCGACCTCTTTGTCGAAGTTGGACCTACCCAACTGGACAACTTGTCCAAGGTAAACATAGTGGTCAACAACTTCGAGTACATCGTTCCCAACGATAACCGGCACGGGTGTGACATGGACATTTGACATGATTTTAGTCTTGTCCATGTTCATCTTAAGACCCACCTGTTGGGAGACGATACTGAGGTCACTGAGCATAGTATTGAGCTCCTCCAGCGACTCCGCCATTATGACTATATCATCGGCAAAACGAAGATGGGTGATGTACTCGCCGTTGATATTGATGCCGAACCTGTTCCAGTCCAAGAGCTTGAAAACGTCCTCCAACGCATTTGTGAACAGTTTCGGAGAAATAACGTCTCCCTGTCTCACACCTCGCTGCAGTTGGATTGGTTGTGTACTCTCGTCCTGCAACCGGATCGACATAGTGGCGCTGCTGTACAAACTCTTTAACACCTCGATGTATCTATAGTCAATATGGCATCGCTGAAGGGACTGCAGTACAGCCCAGGTCTCGATTGAATCGAAGGCTTTTTCATAGTCCACAAACGCTAAACATAGTGGCCGATTATACTCCTCGGTCTTCTGTATAATCTGGCGGAGCGTGTGAATGTGGTCTATGGTGCTAAAGCCTTTACGGAATCCAGCTTGTTCGGGAGGCTGGAAATCATCAAATCTTCGCTCGAGACGATTCGTAATGACCCTCGAAAACAACTTGTATACATGACTCAGGAGTGAGATGGGTCTATAGTTCTTCAATAAGGTATTGTCGCCTTTTTTGAAGAAGAGCACCACCACACTCCTGTGCCATGCTTCCGGCGTGGTACCCTCGAGTATGACGGAATTAAATAACCTCTGGAGGACTACAAGTACCGGTTTACCACCCGCTCTCAGAAGTTCTGTCGTGATTCCGTCATCCCCCGGAGCCTTGTTGTTTTTAAGTTGTTTGAGAGCCACTCTAATCTCGTACAGGCTGATATCTGGGATGTCTTCAGTGTAATGACGGGTTAGTTTAGCTCTGGTATCTTGAGCTGCACCTACAACGGGCTTCTGTGTCGAGGCATATAACTGTTCGTAAAACCTTTCAAGCTCTCTCAACAACTCCGGTTTCGATGAGATGATACTGCCATCGTCGATCTTCAACTTAGTCATTTGGCTTTTCCCAATAGACGAATTCTTTGCAAACACTTTAGAGCCCTGGTTCCGCTCAATTGCTTCCTTAATACGTGCAGTATTAAAGGCACGCACATCGTGTCGCATGGATTTTGAGATTCGCCTATTAAGTCTGCCATATTCCGACATGTCAGTTGAAGATTGCAGCCTCATCTCGTTCCGAAGTTCCATTAATTTAATGGTTTCATTGGAGAGCTTCTGAGGTCTTTTCCGGCGCGGAGTCTTGAAGAACTGGGACCCCACGGCCTGAACAGTTTCTACCAGCCCGTTGTTGATCTCGTCCGCTGTTTTGCATTCGGCTAGGCACTGGAAGCGATTATGCAATAAGAGTTGAAAGCTTTCGGGGTTCTGGATTTGGGCAGGACAAGGACGGAGCGTGGACTTCACAAGACGTGACCGTTCTAGCTTCACATTAATATTCAGTGTGCCTCTGACAATACGATGATCACTTCCGGTTTTCACCCTGTTGATCACAGAGACATCACTGAATATTCGCTTCTTGGTCGTCATAATGAAGTCAATCTCATTTCTGACTGAACCATCGGGGCCGATCCACGTCCACTTCCTGGATGGTCGCTTCTGGAAAAAGGAGTTCATTACGTAGAGCTCCTCCTTCTCCAAGAAGTCGACCAGCCGCTGGCCCCTTTGGTTCCGCTGCCCATAACCGTACGGCCCCACTCTCAACTCATCGCCATTCTGAGTGCCCACCTTAGCATTGAAGTCCCCCATAACAACGGTGAAGTATGTCTCGGAGGAATGTATGGCTTGAGAGATTTCTTCATACATAGCCTCTACTTCATCGTCAGGGTGTGTCGAGGTTGGCGCATACACCTGGATAACCTTCAACGAATACCTATCGGTGATTCTGAGTATCAGGTATGCTACCCTGCTCGACACACTATCGACTTTTACCACGTTATTAATGAGGGACTTGCGGACGAGAAACCCGACACCACCCTGAGACTTTCGGTCTCCTTCCCGGAAGAAGAGCATGTTGCCAGACTCCAGGATTATCGTATCCTGCCCCTTCGTCGGACTTCCGATAATCCCATGATGTCCCAACGCAAACTACTCAATTCTTCCTCCAGCTCAATGATTTTCTCATCTGTCCTCAGCGTGCGAATGTTGTGCGTGGCCAGGGCCAATGTCCGGTGGGGATGGTAGCGAGGAGTCACCCGGAGATTCTTCGCACCCCTTGCTCCTCCGTTACCTGGCCCGCTACCAAGGCCAGGGATAAAGGAGCTGCCGGGGACTAGGGCCGCGGCTTATTTGTACCTATCATTTTTTATTTGGGGGGGGGGGGTTGCCATAATCCCACGCTTGGCAGGCGGCTTGGGGATCGCAGTATTGCTGATGGTTTACGCAGAAGACGCTGCTGCCCGTCTTCTGGATTTTTCCCTTAGTCGCTTCTACGACACCCAACGGAATGAAGATGGGGAGCTATTCTGTCCGGCCACCCCACGGATAGAAAACGATATCAATACTTTTAATGATATTATTTCTTTGTCATAGAATTTAAAAATTAATCTTGTGTAACATTCACATCACTATTATTTCTCCACTACTACTATGTTTATTCGTACCTAATCTGTTTTTATTTTTCGTTGCACGTAACATGCGCGTTTTTATAACATTTTAATTTTTGTGTGTTTAATAATTATATTAATAATTTTCGTCAAGGGTACGGTACAGCTCGAACGAAATGCACATCAAATTAAGAGCGTAAAAAATTAGTCAATCCGAGTCGACAACTGTAGGCGCGCGAAACATTCGGATTATCGAGTATTTTCAATATAAAAACTTGAATAAATTACTAAGTATATAATGCGTTGCGAATAAACATGTCAAAGTCATCACATCAAAGTGGCGTTAGTGTCAGTCATCACCTGCACAGGTTT